>NC_044346.1:39185750-39485750 GCF_007364275.1 Archocentrus centrarchus
GTAATTTAGAGTTTTGGATTGCAAAAATGTTTTTTCCAGCGGCAGAAACGAGCTTCTGTACCCTTGGCAGTCCCACCATCTCTAAGTTTACAAGCCAAACTCCTTCAAGTTGGACGTGCCCAAAATACCCCATGTAAGAGGCACCTAGGAGACAGGAAGCAGGAAACAGGCCTATTTGCACATGAATAAAACATTTCATGATATTTGAAGACGTGTGGGTCTAATGTTTGGGCGACAGCTTTGCTGCAACAGTAGTAGTAATAGATTGGTTTGTTGGAAACTTTTTTTATTTCTTTTTCTCTTAATGCATCACTCTTTCCTCCTGGGACTATGAAGAGTGAGGCCGTAAATAAAAGTGTGCACCTTTTAGCCTATATTATGAAATGCAGATGATTTGATAAATGTGCTTAAACCATTTTGTCCCCCACAGTAATTCTGGAGCTGAGAGACAAGGTACAAAAACCTTACTGAAGTCTTACTGAATTCTCAGGCTACCTCAATAAACCGTGGATGAACTTTTGCATTTACTGAGATCAGTGTATCACAGCATTTAAATACATATGTTGATGTTTCAGGAAACATGGAACCTCTGCAATAGATCGGGATAAATATTATTAGCTTCCTCCCCCAGCAGGGGCCCTGCTTTTGTCTTTGGAAACAAAAGGCTCTGTTAGAGAGTGTCGAGCTTCGAAATGAATGAATGAGTGAACAATAGCTTCAGCAGGACGATGTCAATCATAGAGCCTGCCCTCCTTTAACAAACAACCTCACAGGTTATTTTGCCGGCACATTTTACCACCAATACCTACGTTTTAAAATGAAATGAAGCGTAGCAGTCGTACATGAACGGGCGCGTGAATAATGTGTTTGGTTTTCTTCTGAAATCCTGAAGAAATCCTGCAAATATGGAGGAAAAGCTTACATTGAACCAACAACCTTCCAGTTAGCAGGTGACCTGCTCTGCTGCCTGAGCTACAGACACATTACACACTAATCTGTCCGACATCACACACAGCCGCATGTAGGCGCGCTCGTTATGGAAACGCTCGTTATGAAAACGCTCGTTATGGAAACATGGAAACGCTTGTTATGAAAACGCTCGTTATGGAAACGCTCGTTATGGAAACGCTCGTTATGGAAACGCTCGTTATGGAAACGCTCGTGTAGGTTGTTTTGGAACAACCAGGTTGGAGGACATGTTTTTATTATGAGGTGCTGCTAAATCAGAATACAGTGAATACTTTATTAAATTGATTTCTGAAAAGAGCTTTTTTATAAATTGGCGTTATCACATTTGGCCATTTAAATATGACAGAAGATCAGCCTGAGCATTGCTGGGACCACAGCTCAGAAACATAGAGTGAAACTAAACTCCTCTGAGCTAAGCTAGCTTCCTGCTGCTAACTTTATTCACAGACAGCATGGTGTTACGTACCACGAACATCAGCTGACGTCACTGACCGGCTGTGCTCCATGATGATTGGTTGACTCCCATCCTGGAAGCTTTCTCAACCACAATCAGTGGAAGCCAAGCATCCATCGAATGAAGCTCATTTCCAGTACTTGTATCCCCATGTTTAGGTATTTAGGCACCATCCACAGCCTGTGTCTATCAGTGAGTGTAGGAATCAACACCTCACCTTTACTTCACCTCTCTCGTTACCATAACAGACTGGTACAGTTTCCACGTAATGTGGAAATAATGCTTTAAATGTAAATAGCACAAAAGCTCTGAGGAGAAATCGTGGAGTAAAACTTGACTCCAAACGGCAGCAGTGTGAAGCTGGTGCTGTACTAAACAGGAAGTTAACACTGAAGTGGCCACATTCAAATCTTTTTTTTTTTTTTCATCAGTGAAGGTTTGGAACTTTTTTAATGCACCTCATATTAATTTCATCATCACATAAAAAGGTTCAGACTTCATTCCAGCTGATTCGTGTGCAGCTGATCAAACTGCAGAGATCCATGAAGGAAACATTGTGTCCATTTCAGGTGGCTGTGTTCATGTACACTGCTGGTGTTCTTTGCCTTAATGTCTCCTTACTTCCACAGATCTCTAACACACAGGTATAAAATACAAATGTAGCAAATAACAGGTAACAATAGGTCCAGAAATGGGAAATGGGTCAGAGTGAAATTTACCAGAAATATCCATTACAATATTATAACACACATTTTCATGATGAAGCCTGCATGCTCTTACACAAAATTGTGAATGCAGCCCTTTAGTTTTGGAGTGTTTTACAGAGTGGTACTGCCACTTTCATGGTTTTAAGTAGGGATCTGAATCCTTTCATAAGTGCATTATTGAGGCAGGGTGTTTTAGTGTATAACGACTAAAATAAGGGAAGAAGACTTTGAACATCTTTTTGCATGAATGCTTTAAATAATTCAGCATTCTTAAGTCACGACTGAGCTCTAAACACATGAGTCTGTTCTTCCTCTGAATGTTATTGTTGGCTTCTTGGAGCCACATATCTTCAGTAAGCTGACACACAAATACCAGAACGACACACCTTCAGCATATCTGGAGCCAGCTCCATCCATCTCCTGCTGGCAGAAGTAACAGGTAATCATTAGAAGTGCCGTCCGAGCGTTATGATTAAAAGAACCATCTTCATTTTCCTGAGGGTCAGCTGTCATTGAACCGTGGCAGCAGCCCAGCTCTCTTAGAAAGACTCGGTCCTTCAGCCCCCACTCATTTATTTCTAGGACATTATTAGTGGTATTAAAATTAAAGATGTCTTGAATCAATCTGCTGATCATGTCATATGCATCAGTAATTACTTCACAAAGACAAGTTCAGTGGTTGCAGGTTGGAAACTGAGCAGGCAGATAAAGGTGAATAAATATTATTAATTATAAATATATTTAAATGATATTAAAAAAGACCAATAAAAAGAAAATAATGTTCTGCACACTTTATTTTAGCATCTTTAAATGGATTGGTGTGCACTGAACAAATAAAATGATTTTGTGAATAATGAATTTGACAGTGTTAACTACACGTAGCAGTGCCTGATGGTCAGAGCCGGCTCCGGTCCCTTTGGTGACCTAGGCGAGCTGGAGGTCGGGTCGTGCTGCTGCTGCTTGTTTCCTGACTGTATTCAGACACACAGTACATGCTCAGTATGAACCCACAGCATGGAGTCTGCTGTGTCATTCTACTTCATACAGTAGGTGAGAACATTATTTGACTTACATTTACTGTAATTAGTAACAAAGTTAAACTGCAGCATTCAGTAATAACTACAGTAGCACTATGATAAAATAATAACATACACAGCAGTGATGGAGAACCCAAATAAGTGAATACACCTTCTTCAGCGAGTGGTGAAGATGTGAGTGAAGGTCCTTCTGCTTCTGCAAATACATCAAATATCCAGGACAGGACACACAGAGGAGATTTGCCTCTTACTGTCTGTACAGTATAAGCAATACCTGTAGCTGCTGCAGACAGACTACTACAAAAATGTAGTTGTGATTAAGAAATTGTTGCAACTCTGCAGTATCCACAGTAGCATTACTAGGGAACGCCCCGAGTCTGCGTGGGTTTCCTCCCACAGTCCAAAGACATGCAGTTAGTGGGGTTAGGTTACCTGGTGGTTCTAAACTGCCCACAGGTGTGAATGTGAGTGTGAGTGGTTGTCTGTCTCTCTGTGTTGGCCCCACGACAGGCTGGTGACCTGTACAGGGTGTATCCTGCCTCTCGCCCTGTGGCAGATAAGGATAAGAGGATGGTTGGATGTTTGTGATGAAGCAGCGGCGCCCCCTCTGGCAGACGGTGCCATAGATGATTCCCAGAGCCGGCCCTGCTGACGGTTTCCCGTTAAACTCCTGTTTCAGAGTCCACGACTTCCTGCGCTGCTGCTCACAGCGGCAGGAACGCCGTGTATAATGTTCAACTACATGATCTGAATGTGCCCAAAGATTTTGGCAGCAAAAGATAAAAACGTGCTTCACAGGACGTCCCTGTAAGTCAGTGCCATGACTCACACTGCTGAAATTTATTACAGTCTTAATGCTAGCACAGTTATGTTTATCGCCTGTTTACATTAGATATACTCCAGTATATCTGAGTCTTTGTTAAGATCGGTCACAGTGACGTGCGTTCATACGTGTTCATACTTTGACTGCTCTTTAGTAGCTCTCACTAATTTGTTATTCCCAATTTACAGCAGTTATGAAGGAACACAGAAAAATTTCCCCAACAATGAAATAAGAAAACAAATGCAGTTACAGTCAGTGCGTAAATCCTGATTATTACACAGCTTAGCATTCAGGAAGTAGTCCAAAAGGACATGAATACATATGTGGTGCCATGGGCATCTTCAGCCACAGTCAGTACAACATGATTATTAAAAGCACTTCAGTAACAGTTATCATGACACAGGTGACTACAAAGTGATGCATTCGAGCACAATGACTTCTGCTTAGTGGGAAATTCATATTCTCAGTTTTATCTGCATCAGTAACATTAAGATTGATATAAAATGAAATCTGTCTGTGAGTTGTTTGCATCACGAGAACCATCTAAAAACACACTTCCTGCAGAGCTTCTCTGAAAGCGAGTTCCAGGATGTCAGTCAGGGACTGAAGTAACTGACACTTGGCTCAGCGTGGCGTCTGTGCTGCTGAATCCGAGGCACATGCGGTTTCACCACGTCGGGCTTATTTTCAGAGAACCCTGCAGATGGTGTTTGAGTCTTTGCAGGTTAAAAATGACACACAGTCAGTCGGAGCGTTCGAGTAGTCTGCTTACCCACTCATGGATCGGGAACTTGTGCACAATCTGTCCTCACTGAAGTGTGAACAATGTAGGCAAGAGAGTGATGCATGTTTATAACAGAACAGTGTTTATTACTTTCTTTTTTATGGACTCAGTTTCATTTATCGTCTTTAAGCCCAAAAACAAAGCTAAGTAAAGACTCACCTGTGTGCTTTCTGAGGGGAAATCCAGACTATAGTTACAGGACAGCTACAACATTATAATTAATGCACATGGCTGACAAAGGTTGGTCATAAGCGTTTAATAAAGAGCTTATAACATGCAGTTAATGGTCCACATATGAAGCAGTGCTTTAACTTATTTGATCAAAATGAAAAGATTATCAGATTGTGCACAAAAAAAAATGTGATTATTGATTGTGATCTTGTTTAAAACATTTTGTGGAAAATGCTGCATTCAAAGCTCAGTCAGGCGGATCGAGAGTGATAAAAGGTCAACACATCAAGCAGCAACTTTATCACAGATGTAATATTTGCAAAAACTGGCGGCGGGATAACGTGGGTTTTCACACTTTGCACAAACTTGCAGAGGTAGTGGGGACAGATAATTACTAACATAAAAGATTAATTTATGATAAATGTATTCATTATTTTCACGGCTACATTAAAGTCTTTGACTATTCGGATAATTCGGGTCAGTATCCTGTTTTCTCGGCAGCAGCTCACACTGTACGGCAAACACACCGTCAGAGACCTCCTTTCTCCCTGGGGGGTCATTTTACATGTAAATGTGAGCAAAGTCACAGCTGAAGGAGCTTTAATTCATGTCAGGTGGTTTAGTTGTGGTTATAAAAAAAAATGAGACTGAATGATAAATAAAACATTGGCAATAATGATCAATCAAACATTAATACCACCAGGTAACCCCCCCCCCCCCCCCCATTCTCTCTCTTTCTGTCCCTTTTTCCCCCTCCTTCTTCCTCTCTTCATCTTCCTCTCTGCTAACCTGCCCCTCCCCACCTGTCAGCCCTGGCATCAGATGACACTAATTTGAATAATAAATAAGTAAAGGAAAGAAAAGGACTAATAAGAGGAGCCTGTAGGAAGGCTGTAGGCTAAGCAAATGTGTTCGGCACAACAGAGCATTGGGACCATGATTCTGCTTCCACAGCTGCCACAGGACAGTAAAAAAATCATCACTTCCATCCTTTAAAGGAGAAACTTCTCCAAAAGTCTTTAAAAATGATTTGTTACATGTCAAACTTGTCAAAGATCTTTCCTCAACACTGGAATAAAGATGTTTATTACTGAAGAAAAATGATTTATAGCTGGTAATAAATCAAATGCCTCCTGATACCCTCAGTTATGTTAAGCAGCTGCCGGATTTGTCGTAGTTCTGACGGAGGATCATCCTCACGTTACGGGAGGAAAAAACCGTGTGACTCTGCTTATGTTGGAGCAAAGAAAAGAGTGAAATAAAAGATTCGGAGTCCCATCCTCCTACGTGTTGTGATGAATGGGAGCTAGGTAGCTAAAGCTGAGGTCATCCATCATCAGCAGTAGTGTTAATTAATGTTGTAGGAGGCGAGCCAACGAGGCCCGCTCCACATCAGCAGAAAGAAAAGCTGCCGCTCGCCTTCAGCCCCTGAAGAACTGCAGCTAAAAATGAAGCTTTCTGCACCAAGAATCACTCCGATCAAGAAACACGAGATACACAGGAGATACAGGTGAAACACACACACATCCACACACACACACACACAGAGGAAAACAGCTGAGCCCGACTGTTTCTCACACACCTCGCTGATACTGAAACAAATGTTTCCCACACCACGCACTGCCTCACCCTTAACCCTCACCCTTATCAGCCTGAGATGTGACTGTTTTTTGTAACGAGCTTTCATTTCACTAATATGATTTATGTGAGCAGCCATTTTGAACACTGCCATTGTAAATCATCCCAAAGGAAAAGCAAGCAAATAAACAAGCATGTCATAATCATCAGCATAGAGTGATTTTAATTCATTATGAGCCGGCGTCGGGAACGGGTCCCTCCCCAGAATGCTAACAGATAAAAACTGCTCATGAGGACTCTGGAAAGAGCAAAAAAACTGGGGAGGCTCAGGTGTCTTTGTTTCCTCAGGTGTCTTTGTTTCCTCAGGTGTCTTTGTTTCCTCAGTGGGTCCGGCCTCACGGTATGGAAGAAGAGAGGGAAAGGCTGGAGATCCACTGTGATCTCAGTCACAGCCACTGCTTTCGTACAGTACATACGTACGTACAGCACAGTCGAGCGGTGGATGTAACCGAGAAACCTGGTGGTTATAATGTTGCATTCATAAACAACTGAAAGCAGCAAACTGAGATGAACTCGTGTGAAAAGTGCTCACTGAGGTCATACACAGACACTGAAGGATCGTTTCCCCACTGAGACTGCAGCTTTACAGCTTTCATGCACACAAACAGATGAATATTGCATGGCAGTAATGGGGATAACATGTACACCATGGTCCCAGATTATTAAGCTGATTGTTATTACTTGTGTAATAAGTTGAAAAATAGTCACGTGATGTTATTCAGATGCTGTTTCCTTTATTGTAACAGTCAGCGTGACTCAAACCAATTAAATAGCTTCCTAAAAAAGAGCTCCGTGGTGAACAGTGTAGTTTTGTTACCTAAACAGAGTGAAAATTAAAGGAAAGGAAAATGCAGTATTAGTACTGCATGTACTGTAGGCTCCTTCTAGCCATAACTCGAGCACCATCTTCATGAGGGAACATTCTTCAAGAAACTGTCAGCATGTTCTGTGCTAACTAACCCGCCGCCATGAACTGCTTCTCATTGCTCAGCTAAGTTGTTGTTAACGTGTTGCTGTTGAATAATAAAACACATTGCAGGTGATGACCTCATTAAGCTAACACATTCTCACACCAGGCTGTCAGTTGCTGCTGTCAGTTGCTGCTGTCAGTTGCTGCTGTAAGCTGGTCGGAGCAGTGAGACGGCTTCTCCTTTACAGGCTGACGTTCTCCGTTTCTGGTTTCCGTCACTTTTTCAGGATTCAGAGAGCAAACGGCGAGCGGTGCGATGCGTCTTACAGGAAATCTGCTACAGATGAAAGCAGTCCTTTCAGCTAACTCTTTGCAACTGATGTTCACGCGACAACAGCTTCCAGCAGCCGATGGCTGGGGGAACATGCATTTTCCCCTGATGACCGGAGGTTGCCAGAGGGTTGCCAACCAGTCTCTAGGCTTGTGTGACCGTAAGAAACCAGCAGCATTGACCAAACGTCAGCGTTTGACGCCGTGAGCTGATGAAGCCAAATGTTACCAATAGTGTGCAAAGGTGTCACCGAGGCTCTGAAGAATGCAGTTTTAGCTTTTTTCTCCCTACATAATTTAAAACCTGATGATCAGCATTCATGTTGAAAAATGATAAATATAAAGCCTTTTAATCAGCAGTCCAAACTTCGTGTCCGAGTCCACGTTCTGTTTTTGCACAGTCAAAGTGAAGAGGGCAGTAAAAGACGGTGGTCAGTCAGTGTCACGGGTTAAATGCCAGATGATAAAGAAGAAGAGCTGAGTTTAGGCTTAAAGTCCGAACTCTGTCATCAGCTGTGAGTGGACACAAAAGGGCATCGGGCCGGAGCGCTGTCAGAAACGAGCAGGTCAGCGAGTCTCGCCCTGACATATCTGAAAGAATCAAAGCCATTAGGCTCCGTCTAAAGGTTATGAAATTCACACGTAGCAGCAGAGCTCTGCTGGGAGGGAAACAACACCCCCATCTGAGAATAGATGCCCCTGCCACTTTAATGAATTAAATTTAGCACAACACAATATAACACAAGTTCTTCCTTCTCACCAAGCTTCAGCTTTATTACAGTTCATTAGTCACCACAGATTCAGCTCTCGTGCCCTTTAGGTGAACAAGAAGTCCCCGTCTGATGACGGCGGTGACAAATGAAAGCACAAATGACTTCATAAATGTCTCGTCTCCTTCTTTGGATTTTTTTTTTAGATCTAAATGCATCTCGCCTGCTTTGTTCTGATCCTAAACAATATTTCCTGCTGTCACAGTGGAATTCACCTCCATTATTCATTTACAATCAGCCGTGCTCTGCTCGTAGTCTTTGGCCTTTTTTTAAAAAAAAAAATACATCTATCTCCGAGCAAACCAGAGTCAAAGTCAGCATATAGGGGCAGATATCAAGAAGGCAAATTATCAGCTGCCATCATCTCTCCGAGGGCATTATAAATACAGCATTTATCTCAGAAACGATCCACAAACCTCGCTTTAATATATTCTCATCTGACAGCAGGCGAAGTGACAAATCTCTCCTTGGACCATTTTCGACGAGGTAACTACAACACAGAGAAGCAACAAGCAGAAATGAATAATTCATACGATGACAAAATGGTGCACCAATTACCCGGTACATTTATAGCACAGTTCCATCTTTCTTGCGCTGAGATGGAAGTGAGATCTTCGGCTTTCATTGGGAAACTCGTCATTGTGGGATTCGTTTTTTTCCTGGGTACAGTCGTTACAGTTGTAGCAGTGCAGCAATCTGTGAGAGACGAACACGGTAGTTCAGCACTTTGTTTACATGACTGTAAATTAATTTGCGTTAATGATCCACTGAACAAAGATTCCCACTAAGATCACCGACGCTCCTTTCAGTCACATGTTTGGGAAAGCACAGTGGAAAAAGATCATGAGGAAATAAACTGGCATCCCTCTGCTGCTTGGCAGGAAGTGAGTAATATAAGTGACAGAGGTTAATGGAGAGACATTGTTTCATTCTTGAGCTCTACTAGATCAGCTTTGAATGATCCATCCATTGTCTTCCAGTTATCCTGGAGCCTATCCCAGCTGCCACAGGGCGGGAGGCAGGGGACACCCTGGACAGGTCACCAGCCAACATCCACACTCACATCCACACCTAGGAGTAATTTAGAGGCACCAGGTAACCCAACCCCACTAACTGCATGTCTGTGGGAGGAAACCAGGACCTCGTTGCTGTGAGGCAGCAGTGCGCCACCATGCTGATAGGTATACTCGGTGCAGCCTCATCTTTACTGGATCCTGTTTGTTTTCCTACTGTTTCTGTTTCCTTTGTGCTTCATTGTTGATGTTACTGATTAATATTGTTGGTTAACTGCAAACAATCAAAGCCAGTTAATGATTTTGAACTTTTTCTTTTCTGATAGGAACCATTTAGACATTTAAACACACAAAAAATGAAACTCTATATTTTGAAGAAAATTGTATTTATTTAATATTTAAAGGAATGCATGAGGTCAGATATCGCCGACCCTTTCTGTGCTGTTCCAGTGAAGAGCCTGAGAGCGTCCACACCATGCAGGTGTTTGTAAAGTATTCCAGGTACTGAACAGGTGGAACTGTTACTCCCCGCCCTGCTGTGCTCAGCAGTGAACACGAAGGGCGCCTCTGTCTCTAAAATCTGCACCATCAGTGTTTCTGTTTATTTTATCACCTGTTACTTCTTATCACCCTGACAGCATCCTGCACCCTGAGCCTGTGTTCACTCCCCGGTGGCAGCTTTGGCTCTGTGTTCGGTTATGGAGCAAATCTTTTCATCTCCAGCCCCACCCACCCCCACCTCCGCCCACCCAGTCTACAGCACCTGTACACACATTTGTATTTTATGTGGAATTTCTCTTTAAAATCTGAACCTCCATGAGAATGTGAGTCGGCCATCATAATCCAGCTTTGATAGGATGCAGTAAAATCATTCAGTAACTGTAGTTAAAGTATTTAATGTGCAGCCATAGATGCTTTAAAAATGTATAAATGAAATACAATCAGCGTTGCTCTTCTTTTGTAATGCAAATACGGGGCAGCACAGCGTGGGGCATCGATGTGTTTGTGTTCAACAGTGAGAATAAGTGCCAGAAAAAGATATCATCACAACAACGCAATGCATAATTTACTCTGCAGTTGGTGTGCAGTGATCTTTGTTTGCAACTCTGAATCTCCTTTGTGTATGAAATGTGCTATACACATAAATTACCTTTGCCTTTCCTTCATTGTTTTGCAGCGCATTAAACAATTGTGTGTCTGTTAACACACAGTCGTCTGATGCACAGGACACAGGCTGCTGAGTGGAGCTATATTGTGCTGCTCGGTGTGCTGGCGTTGCCGGCTCAGAGTAAATCGGTGCAGCGCGGTCGGAGGCATGTTTACTGCACCCCACAGCTGATCCCTGCACAAAACTGTCTGCACACATTTAAACAGAATAATCGTTTAAGTTATGTTTACCAACATGAATATGTTTGTTTTTGTTTTATTATTATTATTATTATTATTGAGCACTTATAAATATCTGTGAATATTCTAACAAATTTGTGTGTGTGTGGGGGGTCTAAGCAGCTCAGCGGCAATCAGGCTTATTGGCTCTTTGGAGCTCCTCAGGCTGTCCAGGGTTTGTGAACTTGGACCAAATAACCAAAAATATTTGAAAAATAAAATTAGCAGCAATATTGATTATGAGGATTTCCTTCCAGAAACAGTCACCAACAGCAGTTCAGCTGCTGAGGATGCTGACGTCATGCTCTTTGTATTTTTTAAAGGTCGTGTGTGCACAAATGAACCTGTGAGTTAAAAGCAGGATTTACAGACTGTACTGCAAAGAGAAGAAAATGGGACCATTTCCTCTGCTTATAGTATTTGCAGTCACAACTATAAGAATATATTTTAACCTGCTGTGTTCTGTTTCTGTCTGGATTCCTGCTTCTAGCTCTGCTCTGTCTGTATGTTGTTTGGAAACTTGATGCATCGTGAGTCCTGAACCTGTATGTTCTTACTTCCTGATATTTACTCTGTGTGTTTTCTGCACACTGATTCTCCAAAGTGAGCACAAAAGTATCTTTGCACGGCCCCGTGTTCAACCACAATCTGCAGTAATTCAGAGACTCAGCGTTATGAACTATATAATTAGGACTGATCTTTTTTAGCTATATGAAATAAACTCCCAGCAATAACTGACTGAAAAACATCTGCAGAGAAACTGATATTTGGACTTTTGGTGAAAGTATAAATGCAGCCACTGCTGTGATGGTTTTGATTCATCCTGAATGTGTTTGCGATGATTTCACTGAACAAACTGCAGCAGCTCAGCTGTTTGCTGTGCGCTGAATGGTTTTTTTAATGAGGCTACATAAGATCACAGCCACACGTCAGAGGATGTAAACAGTCACCTGTGTGTGCACGGCTCCTCTCAGTCTGAAGTCTCATCCTGCTGCTGTGTGAGGCTACAGCTGTTTAATACCAGAACACAAGAGGAGGAAACAGGAGCTGTTTGTGAGCTGGTAACGATGGGATAATGGAGGAGATGGAGCAGAATTCCAACAGTGCAGGATTCAGGGATCAGTGAGTGGAGCTCCTCTCCGGTGGAATCAGCCCCTTCTGTATCCGGTCCTGTTTCCCCTTTAAAACATTTGTAAATCACATATTTGACAACCAAGACAGGAAGTTCATGTTCTCTGTGGGAGCTCTGTCCTGCACGCTGAACTTTTGCTGTTAAATTATTTGTAATTTTTAAGACAGATAACTGCAGTATGGTTTACCTTTGTTACAACTGATTCTGCTGTGAGTGTCTAAATCAGGGATCCTCAAATCCAGGCCTCGAGGTCCGGTGTCCTGCAGGTTTTAGTTGTGTCCCTGATCCAACACACCTGAGTCAAATATAGAAGTCATTAGCAGGACTCTGGAGAACTTGACTGCGTACTGAGGAGGTAATTCAGCCATTTGATTCAGGACACCGGACCTCGAGGCCTGGATTTGAGGATCCGTGGTCTAAATAGTCCATCAAGGCCACAGGAAGTAGGGGTGCTGAGGGTGCAGCAGCATCCTCTGAGGGATGATAGATGACCTGCATGTGCTGTGACGTGCTTAATGTGGGATTCAAGTTTAATATTTATGTAATGTACTCACAGTGTTTAGCAATTTTCTAGTTTTTCTGACCACTCAATGCACGTTAGACTGCGAATCAAAGCAAACATTCATTCAGTGCTTTACTCTGTGACCACTTCAGAATCACCGGTAACATCCACGGACTTCGACTGCTGGATGAAGCTGCAGAATCCAGTGGAAAACCCAACATTCAAACTCCACACACACACAGAGGCCTGAGTCGACCAGGAGAACCGAACCAGGAAGCTTCTCGCTGTTAGGCGACGGTACTAACCACCAACACCTCTGAGGTCAGCTGCATCCCTGACAGCTGTGTGGTCATCACACTTGTTGCTAACAGGTGTTCGATGGTACAGTCTGCAATAAAGAGAAAAAGCTAAAAGATGATTGGACTCAGACGCATTCATCAAGCTGGTAACAGGATGGATGTAACGTAATGACAGTTTGAGTCCATGCATCAGGTAAGATCAGTTTCCCGTACATCATACAGTGCACATTAGCACATCAGTGACTGTTAGTTGGTCATCCAGTGAAGATAACTGTCATCTTCAGGTGTCCTGATCATCAACAGCTCTGAAAACAGCCAGCGCGTAGTGGCTGGGAGATGTTTCTGTACATTGTGCACACCTGTAAATCACAGCGTCAGTGGGCATTATGCTGAGTGAGTCCTTGCAGGTGCAGTGATGTCTGTGTGTGTCAGCGTTGATGGTGTCTGAGGTTACTGTTTCATCGAGGTGTGGTGTGTTAGTCTGGCTGCGGCTGCTGTGTAAAATATATTCTCTGCATGTTTACGACATGGTTACACTTTAATTAACATTTTTTTTTAATTCTTTGACTGTTAAAGGACAAATATCACACAAGACAAACATGACTAATGTACATTTTACAGGATGTATTATTATTACTAATTCCTTATGAAATTCATGAATTGTAACGTTTTACAGAGACCATTATGTTGGGCTGGGGTCACTGGGACCTGCAGCCTCGTCCTAACACAGAGATATGGAAAAATGGCCGATGTGCAGATCCTGCATCAGTGCAGATGGGACGTGTTGGTGTGATTTTGGCTAACAGCGCAGGTGCAGTGTTGTATAAAAATGTTCCCAAGCTTTTAGGCTAATTCATTTCAGTGTTGACAAAATGTATTTGCATCCATCCACATTTCTCCAGTTTCTGTATTATAGCACATGCTTTCATATCAAAAAGCACACAGAAATGCACCAAAATACAGAGTGCTGTATGAAAAGTATTTGTCCCTGATTCAATTCAAACACCACTTTAATAGAACTCATTTAGCATAAATGTCTCAGGCAGGAGCACGATGTGGGAAAAGGAACCAAAGTGGAATCAGTCTTCAAAGGGTCACAAATACATTTCAAAGGCTCTGTGACTCCAAAGAAGCACACACAGGCAGAAAGAAAGACATATTAACTCAATGGAAAATACTTACACAGTAGTGAACCTTTTCTGGAGTGACCATCAAACAGCAGGAGTAACAGCTGATCCAGGAAGCACAAAGGAGCCGAGCACAACATCCAAATAACTGCAGACCTCTTTCACCTCAAACAAGGTCACGTTATGAGTGTTCAGGACATTAAACAAAAATAGCATCTATGGGCAGCAGCAAGCTGAAGACTCTAACTAACCCTCGAGAAACTGAAGGCTTCTCTCAGTGCTGAAAAAATGTGCCTTCATGACCCTCCAGCCTTGTGGGAGGACTTTCTATGGATAGAAGAACTCGAAGCACGGCCAGCAGGATAGGTTAACGTATCTGTGTGGGAACGCTGTGCTTCAGAAATCTGACCAGGTTTTCACTAAGATGCCTCCTGAGTAAGTATTCAATCCAGGCAGAGACCATACGGCAAATCCATAACTTAAAGATAATATATCCTCCCTGGAATACCTTAGAATGCCTAAAACAGATCAGTTAATGGGCTGGGGCAGGGATCCTCAAATCCAGGCCTCGAGGGCTGGTGTCCTGCAGTTCTTAGATGTGATCCAACACACTGATCCAACACACCTGAATCAAATGGCTGAATTACCTCCTCAGTATGTAGCCAAGTTCTCCAGAGTCCTGCTAATGACTTCTATATTTGACTCAGGTGTGTTGAAGCAGAGACACATCTAAAACCTGCAGGACACCGGCCCTCGAGGCCTGGATTTGAGGATCCCTGGGCTAGGGATTAGGATACATACACAGCCTCACATGATCCTTCATAGGCGGTGTCCTTGTCTAGGTAACCCCAGAGCTGAGTAGTGATGGGAAGTTTGGCTCTTTTCAGAGAGCCGGCTCTTTCAGCTCCCAAACGGCTCCTCAGATTCTAGTTAAAAAAATTCCTTTTCCTCACCGTTCCTGCATGTAGCCTCTACGTAAAGCACAACTTCCTCTTGCTTTTTCTGGTCTCTGAGCAAACTTTGCAGGAGACGCTCCCTCTGTGTTTGATCTGTGTGGACTCACTGTGTGGTGTGTCTCTGCCCCCCCATTGCTCCGTGTAGACACGCAGATCACACACATCTTAACCAATCACATGTGGCTTCAAAAAAAAAAAACTAAAAACGAAAGAAAAGAAAAAAAATAAACGGCTCACAATCCATCGTTCACCTCAAAGAACCGGCTCTTTGAGCCGGATCGTTCGCAACCGACCCATCACTACAGCTGAGACATACAGCTAAGAAGTACCAAAAACTGTGGCCTCTGGAGCCCAGGTCCGAATCAAGCTAATCCCCACAGAGTCCCATGTTAACAGGCTGTCCCTCCCTCACACCAGTGAAGAAGCATGTTTGGAGTCATCAAACTGAATCACTGTACAGAGTTTGTGCTGTCTTTTTTTTTTTTTCCCCCAAATTTTGGCCACAGTGGCTTTCTTTTGCAGTAGAGAGACAGGAAATTGGGGAGGACACACGGGCAAGCTAGCAGCAGGCCGGGATTCAAGCCTGCGCCGCCTGCACTGCAACGTAGCATATGTATGTGGTTGCCGGCTTCGCCACCAAGCCACCCAGGTGTTGGTGTCTTTTGAATCAGTTTTAATTGACTTGTCTGAAAACAGTACTGTGACAGTTTTGGTGGGTGAAATATGGTATTTGGTTAGTATGTTAGCATAAATAAGCAGATATGTGTGACTGTTGGTCGCACCGGTACAGGTTATTCACCAAGCTTACTGGTTTTAGCTGTTCTAACATAGCAGTCAAAATGCTGAAAATTGGCACAAATACTCTTTGGGTAAAGCTCTATAAAACAGGGAGGTGGATTTTTGACTTTTAACTTTTTTCATTTTTTAAATGAATTGTCGAAATTTTCCAGGAAGATTCTACATTGATGTTTAGCTTTAATCCGTACCCCGCCCTCATTCATTGGCCGACTGTTCTGAAATTCAGCAAGCATGTTCAGTATGCAACGCTCTACAAAATACTTCAGACAAATCTGACATTTTTTATTAATTTTTGAAATTTTGAAGATAAAATAAGATAAATTTTATATATATATTTTAATTTTATATATATATATATATATATATATATATATATATATATATATATATATATATATATATATATATATATACTTTTTTAAAACAAATTTTTGAATTTTTCCAGGCATTATTGGTACATTGATGTCTAACTTTAATCGTTGCTCCTTTCTTATCTTCTGAAACTTTTTTATTTATTTACAATGTTAAAAAATTTTAAAAATGTAAACAGTACGTATCAGCTCAATGATGGTTTCTGTTCCACTATATCACATATTGTACAAATAGCACCTTTGACAGCAGGTCTCCTGTTTCTACTGTCCGTGGTGTGGATGGAGGTTTTTCCACCTGCCTGACCCATTCTTCACCAGCACCTTAGTGTTTACTGCTCACAGTGACATCTACACCCAGCTAGGCAGTCCTTGCAGTAGTTGAAATAGTTAATAATCCCCTTAAATTTGTCACAACCAAACCATTAATCACATGGTAAAAAAATAATGTGCTTTAATGCAAATAAAATGCCACAATATTCACACCTGTGTATAAATAGTGTTGTTGGCTTCTGACTCATAGGTGATGATCGCATCAGTCATTAAAATATGGGTTCTAAAGTCACACCACTGACACTTTCACTATATTTGTCATATAATATAGTACTGAGGACACAAAACAAAGCAGGTGGCAGAAACCTTAGTGCTGCAGACAGCGTGAGATTAATCTCCTCAATTTAATATTTTCACCTGACAGTGAGGAAACAGGTTGTTGCTGAAATGGTTTCATGGGTCCTCTGCAGGACATCTTTGTGCTATTAATCTCCTCTGAAACTCTCTAAACTTCCTCGTGGATGGCAGAGTTTAACTTTACACTCCTTAACCTGACAATGATTCGGAGCTTCGTGATTGGTTGTTGACAGAAATGACTTGTATTCAGCAGCGAATGTTTAGCACATTTGTAAACACTGCCTTTGTTTTCAAATACGTCTCAGCACAAAAACAGTTAGTGTGTTTTTGTCTCGACTGTTCAGCGACTCAGAAAACAAACAAAGGAAAGCATGAATATGTATGCCTCCTCGCTTCTTGACTTGATTGAATTGGATTATTGCCCAGTCATTTTGGTCCAAAGTCATTTCCAATCATTTGTAGCACTGTTACAATACATATTGTGGCTGCAACCGAGAACCTGCAAAGCTTTAAGATACATTCATTGTTTCTGTGGCGCTGTATTAAGATTATGACAATATAATAATAATGTCATCACACCAAAGCTTCTCTTGTTAGTTATTATATTCAGATTGGTTATCATTTACAGTGCAGACACGTGTAATTATGTCCTTCTCCACCATCGAAGTCCCTGGACCAGGACCAGGCTGTGTCCTGGAGCACGGTGCAGCCAATGAAGAGGCTGCAGTTTGACTAAAATAGGTGTGTGTTTGTGTGTGTGTGTCAGTGAGTAAATGATCAAATTTAGGAGTTGTCTTTTATTGTTATGTAAGTGTTATTTCCTCTGACAGGTTTGAGTAGGTGAAAGAGAGTTTTTCCAGCATCACTCTGACCCGTTGATGGACACGATGAGATGTACTGAATTTAAAAAAATATCATCTGAAGATGTAGACTTTACAATTTCACATTAAGTAATATTTTTCCCCACATCAACATCTGACTTCATCTCCATAAGGACAAAACTATTCTCCTAATTCAGTGACCTTGTCATTAAATCATAAGGTGTTTTCCAATAAACATTCAAGTTGTTTTAAAGTGTTTGCAGCCATCTCCAGCTATCAGACTTGTTTATGAGGGTGCTGGTGGGGGACGGAGGGTCGGGGGGAATAGACCAGTGGTTTGGATGCAAATATACAAGCCAGTGTATTCCTAATGGCATGCCCAAGCCCAAATAAATAGGGAGGTTATGTTAGGAAGGGCATTCTAAGTAAAATTGTTGACAAATCAAACACACGGATCATCGAGAATGAGATTTCCATGGATCAGTCAGGGCCCGGATGAACAAGTGGAAACTGTGCTCCTGCCGGCTGAACAGGAGAAGGGGAAGGCGTGTTTGGAGGCAGTGAGAGAGACGGAAAGGCAGCAGTGTTGGGCTGAGAGTTGTATATGCAGGAAACCAGGTGGAAGAGAAGCAAGGCCAGGAGCAACCAGGAGTGTGGATGGGAAGAGAAATGGAGCAGGGGTAATCTTGAAGGAAGAGTATGTGAATAGTGTTGTGGAGGTGAAGACAATGTCAGACAGGATCATGAGTTTGAAGCTGGAAACTGAAGGGGTGATG
Source organism: Archocentrus centrarchus (assembly GCF_007364275.1). NCBI lineage: Eukaryota > Metazoa > Chordata > Actinopteri > Cichliformes > Cichlidae > Archocentrus > Archocentrus centrarchus. Next base: position 39,204,152 of record NC_044346.1, read on the forward strand.
CTGAATGTCGTCAGTGTGTACGCCCCACAGGCTGGATCTCCGAAGAGAAAGAGAGGAATTCTGGATGAAGTAGCAGAGAGTGTCTCCAGGGGGAAGAGAGTGGTGATGGGAGCAGACTTCAGTGGACATGTAGGTGAAGGTACCAGAGGTGATGAGAAGGTGGTGGATTTTGCAAAAAGGATGGAGATGGCTGTGGTAAGCTTGAAGAAGAGCGAGGAACATGGGGTGACATATAAGAGTAGAGAAAGCCGCACACAGGTGGACTCCAACTGTGTGTGATCTGAAAGCAATGGGAGAGTGTAAGGTGGTGTCATCGGATGGTAACCTGTAGGAAGGAATGTTGTGTAAAGTTGAGGGAGGAGCTGAGACAGACTGTGGGTGGTAGGGAAGAGTTACCAGGTGACTGGGAAAGGAGAACTGACATGGTGAGGGAAGCTATCAAGAAGGCATTTGGTGTATCCTCTGGGCAGAGGGAAGAAGACAAGGAGAGTTGGGGGTGGAATGAGGAAGTACAGGAAAGTATTCAAAGGAAGAAGTGGGATAGTCAGGGAGATGAAGAAAGTAGACAGGAGTACTGACAGGCTAGGCATACAGCAAAGAGAGAGAGATGCCAAAGGAAAGGGCTTATAGGGAGTTGTACATGAGGCTAGGCACTGAGACTTGTATTGATTGGTTAGGCAGACTGAGCTAAAAAGGATGTGCAGAAGGTTAGAGTGATTAAGGATCAAGCTGGAAATTTACTGAGTGGAGAGAGAGTGTTAAGAAGGTGGAAGGAGTACTCTGAGGAGCTCATTAATGTAGAAAACGAGAGCGAGAAGAAGATGGATGGAGGACAGTGAATAAGGAAGTGAAGAGGATTAGTGAGGAGGAAGTGAGAGCAGCTATGAAGAGGATGAAGAGTGGGAAGGTGGTTAGCTAGCATGACATACCTGTGGATGGCTGAAGGATGGAGAAGAATGTCCTGGTACAGTTTTCAAAAACAAGGCTGACGTGCTGCAGAGCTGTAGATACTACAGAGGGATGAAGCTGATGAGCCATACTCATTCACTGACGTTTTTCCTGTGAACTAATTGTTCCGCCCACGCCCTCGTCATACATTCTTGTCAGCCAATGAGATTGCAGAGTCCTGCTTCCCTCCATTTGAATACAGCGTGGCAAACAGGCAAGATGGCAGGCAGTGGTGAAGAGTCTGTCTCCCTTTGCTTCCAGTGTGACGCAGTCTTCATTTTGACAGCAAATTTTAGTTTTAGTCACAGTCTTTTTGACGAAAATGTAATTTAGTTTTAGTCATAATTTAGTATCTGAATAGTTTTAGTTTTAGTCGATAAATTATGGTAAGAATATAGTCGACTAAATCTACAGTCGATTTAGTCTAAAATATAAAGGGTGTAAAATGTAAATGCTTTTTCTTCAGTTCCCTTGAATTAGTCATTATACACACTTACACAAAATTAAACATTTATTAAAAGTTATGGAATATTATTAATAATATTAACATCAGCGTTTCACCTGCTTCCCACACACCTGATCATTAACACCACCTCACTGAGATAATCCGAGCGTTTTACAGCAGGACGCTCTGAAAGGTACAGGGCAGTGTTCAGGACTAAGATTATAAAGGCTAATCCACCGCGGTGTGGAGATTTTCTCTAAACACAAACTGGGAAAAACACTTTACCCTGCATGACATTAAAATGCTGACCTTTGCACGGAGATCTGGGTGACTGGTTTGCAGATGTCGTTTAAGATTTGTGGTGTTTTTACCCGAGATAGTCGCCCCACATGGTTTACACATCGTTTAGTTTGTCACAGCGTCAAAGGACAAATGTGGCCATACATCGGCTCTTCTTTCTCCCTGCTGACATTGGTTACATCACTTAGTTCTATAGAAGGAACGACCAATCACAGGCTAGTTTGGCCTTCCCGGGTTTAGAGCAAATTTGTGCAACTGTGCGTTTGATTGGATGTTTTCCTAACTTGTCCCGCCCTGTCACAAAATTAAATCAGTTCTGATTGGATGTCGTCCCCGCCAAGCATTTTCATCTCGTTTTCATTTGTTGATGAAAGTGTAAATTAATTTTGTCATTGTTTTTTTTTTTATCATTTTAGGTAGTTTTTATTTAGTTATCGTCTTGTTATCGTCATGAAAAAAAGGTCGTTGACAAAACTATGACGAAATTAACACTGGTGTGACATGTCTGTGTAGATTCTCAGTCATCCAGGTCATAGTAGTCTCTGGAGCTTGAAAAAGGCGACTGGACTTCTTTTTGTTTCTTGAAGACGTTTCACCTCTCATCCGAAAGGCTTCTTCAGTTCTCAACCAAATGGTGGAGAGACCCAGGTATTTAAACCCCTGTGGGCGTAGTCCCCTGGAGGTGGTTATGACCCTCTATTGATCATGTGCTTGAACACATGTGCCCAGGTGTGAAGGGGGCGTGGGTCATATTTAATCAGTGGTTTCAGTTGAAACCAATTTAGGACTCCACTCCATTGTTTCCTGTGGCCTATTGAGGTCACTGGAACAAAGGTGTGAATGGGGGTTGAGACGTCTGGGAAGGGAGCTCAGGACAGCACTGTAAGCGGGGGAAAGTTGGTGACGTAATCCACCTCCTCTGTTCAATGATGGTTGTTCACAGTGGACATAGATGGCTTCTTTCACTCCTCTTTCAAACCATCTGTTTTCCCTGTCCAAAATGTGAAGATTGGCATCCTCAAAAGAGTGCCCTTTTTCCTTCAGATGCAGATGTACTGCTGAATCTTGTCCTGTCGAGGTGGCTCTTCTATGTTGTGCCATTCGTTTGTGAAGAGGCTGTTTGGTTTCACCAATGTAGAGGTCCGAGCACTCTTCACTGCACTGAACAGCATACACTACATCGCTGATCTTGTGTTTGGCGGGTTTGTCCTTGGGATGAACCAGTTTTTGTCTTAGGGTGTGACTTGGTTTGAAGTATACTGAGATGTCATGCTTGGAGAAAATTCTTCTGAGTTTCTCTGACAAGCCTGACACATATGGGATGACAATGTTGTTCCTCTTGTCCTTCCTATTCTCTGTAATTTGTGTTTGGCCTTCATTCCTGTGCATCTTAGCTGATTTGATGAAGGCCCAGTTGGGGTAACCGCATGTTTTGAGGGCTTTCTTAATGTGTGTGTGTTCCTTATGCTTCCCTTCTGCCTTAGAGGGAACACTTTCCGCACGGTGTTGTAGGGTCCTGATCACCCCAAGTTTGTGTTCCAGAGGGTGGTGGGAGTCAAAGAGGAGATACTGGTCTGTGTGTGTGGGCTTCCGGTAAACTTCAATGTTGAGGCTTCCATCTTCCTCGATAAGCACTGCACAGTCCAGGAATGGTAACTTGTTATCTCTGGTGTCCTCCCTGGTAAAACGTATGTATTTATCCACTGAGTTGATGTGACGAGTGAAGGCTTCTACTTCTTGGGTTTTGATTTTGACCCAGGTGTCATCTACATATCTGTACCAGTGGCTAGGTGCCATCCCTTTGAAAGAACCAAGAGCTTTACTTTCCACTTCCTCCATGTAAAGGTTGGCTACAATGGGAGACACTGGGGAGCCCATGGCACATCCATGCTTCTGTCTGTAGAATCCATCATTGTATTTAAAATATGTTGTGGTAAGGCAGAGATCTAAAAATGCACAAATCTGATCTGGGGTGAGGCTGGTTCTGTTCAGTAAGGAATCGTCTTCCTGTAGTCGTCTTCTGACGGTCTCCACTGCCTCAGTTGTGGGTATGCAAGTGAAAAGTGAAACCACATCAAAGGACACCATGGTTTCATCTGGATCCAGTACAAGATTCTGGACCTTGTTAGTAAAATCTGTAGAGTTTTCAATGTGGTGGGGTGTGATGCCAACAAGCGGTGATAAGATGGTGGCGAGGTGTTTGGAAATGTTGTAGGTGACCGAGTTTATACTGCTGATAATGGGTCGAAGTGGGACTCCTTCTTTGTGGATCTTTGGGAGTCCATAAATGCATGGAGTGGCTTCTCCAGGGTACAGGCGGTAGTAAGTGGGGCGGTCAATGGCTTTTTCCTTTTCAAGTTGTTGCAGGCAGCAAACAACTTTTTTCTTGTAGTTGCTTGTGGGATCACGTCTCAAGACCTCATAAGTATCAAATCAGCTAAGATGCACAGGAATGAAGGCCAAACACAAACTACAGAGAATAGGAAGGACAAGAGGAACAACATTGTCATCCCATATGTGTCGGGCTTGTCAGAGAAACTCAGAAGAATTTTCTCCAAGCATGACATCTCAGTATACTTCAAACCAAGTCACACCCTAAGACAAAAACTGGTTCATCCCAAGGACAAACCCGCCAAACACAAGATCAGCGATGTAGTGTATGCTGTTCAGTGCAGTGAAGAGTGCTCGGACCTCTACATTGGTGAAACCAAACAGCCTCTTCACAAACGAATGGCACAACATAGAAGAGCCACCTCGACAGGACAAGATTCAGCAGTACATCTGCATCTGAAGGAAAAAGGGCACTCTTTTGAGGATGCCAATGTTCACATTTTGGACAGGGAAAACAGATGGTTTGAAAGAGGAGTGAAAGAAGCCATCTATGTCCACTGTGAACAACCATCATTGAACAGAGGAGGTGGATTACGTCACCAACTTTCCCCCGCTTACAGTGCTGTCTGTCTGTGTAGATTCTCAGTTATCCAGGTCATAGTAGTCTCTGGAGCTTGAAAAAGGCGACTGGACTTCTTTTTGTTTCTTGAAGACGTTTCACCTCTCATCCGAAAGGCTTCTTCAGTTCTCAACCAAAAGGTGGAGAGACCCAGGTATTTAAACCCCTGTGGGCGTAGTCCCCTGGAGGTGGTTATGACCCTCTATTGATCATGTGCTTGAACACATGTGCCCAGGTGTGAAGGGGGCGTGGGTCATATTTAATCAGTGGTTTCAGTTGAAACCAACTTAGGACTCCGCTCCATTGTTTCCTGTGGCCTATTGAGGTCACTGGAACAAAGGTGTGAATGGGGGTTGAGACGTCTGGGAAGGGAGCTCAGGACAGCACTGTAAGCGGGGGAAAGTTGGTGACGTAATCCACCTCCTCTGTTCAATGATGGTTGTTGAAAGGGACTCAAGAAAGCTAGCGGACTACAGGAACCACCTTCGTTTCAACTTGAGATGCAGACAGTCCAGACTGGTTCCCAAGAGTTTGCACCTTGGGTCCACAGTAAAAGGACATAGAGCTGACCAAATTCTATGGAGAGCACAGAACCACCTTTTAAGTGAAAGGATAAGACAGGTCCATTTCACCATAGATGCACTCCAGAACAAAATCCACCAGACTCAGCAGAAACTCTCATCACTCTTACCTCACACCATCGCAGAAGAAGTTTCTACATTTGTGGACAAAGCCCAGCTCGCACAACACATCAAAGGCAAGGAAAGACAACTACGTAAATTTCAAACTCTGCAAACCAAGGCATACCATTCATCTGTTAACAAACAGGACGACACGATAAGCAATGGAAACCAAGGAAAGTGGGTGAAGAACCTATCAGACAGGGTCCTCACCAAACCAGAAGAAAATGTGCTAGCCAAAGGACTCAACTTTGCCATAGCCCCACAACAGCTTCCTATAGTAGACCTCATCACAGCAACAGAAACCGCTATAAGAAATAACAAACTTTCTCATCCTGTAGCAGAACAGATCAGGATGAAAGTTTCAGCCACCCTCTCCAGTGCAAGACTTCCTCCATCCAACCTCACCATTCAGGAGAAGAAGGCCATCACAGCCCTAAGCAAGGATCAAAACATCACCATACTGCCAGCCGACAAGGGGAGGTGCACGGTTGTGCTGAATTCATCGGATTACCACAACAAAATTACTACACTCCTCAGTGACAACAATACTTATGAGGTCTTGAGACGTGATCCCACAAGCAACTACAAGAAAAAAGTTGTTTGCTGCCTGCAACAACTTGAAAAGGAAAAAGCCATTGACCGCCCCACTTACTACCGCCTGTACCCTGGAGAAGCCACTCCATGCATTTATGGACTCCCAAAGATCCACAAAGAAGGAGTCCCACTTCGACCCATTATCAGCAGTATAAACTCGGTCACCTACAACATTTCCAAACACCTCGCCACCATCTTATCACCGCTTGTTGGCATCACACCCCACCACATTGAAAACTCTACAGATTTTACTAACAAGGTCCAGAATCTTGTACTGGATCCAGATGAAACCATGGTGTCCTTTGACGTGGTTTCACTTTTCACTTGCATACCTACAACTGAGGCAGTGGAGACCGTCAGAAGACGACTACAGGAAGACGATTCCTTACTGAACAGAACCAGCTTCACCCCAGATCAGATTTGTGCACTTTTAGATCTCTGCCTTACCACAACATATTTTAAATACAATGATGGATTCTACAGACAGAAGCATGGATGTGCCATGGGCTCCCCAGTGTCTCCCATTGTAGCCAACCTTTACATGGAGGAAGTGGAAAGTAAAGCTCTTGGTTCTTTCAAAGGGATGGCACCTAGCCACTGGTACAGATATGTAGATGACACCTGGGTCAAAATCAAAACCCAAGAAGTAGAAGCCTTCACTCGTCACATTAACTCAGTGGATAAATACATACGTTTTACCAGGGAGGACACCAGAGATAACAAGTTACCATTCCTGGACTGTGCGGTGCTTATCGAGGAAGATGGAAGCCTCAACATTGAAGTTTACCGGAAGCCCACACACACAGACCAGTATCTCCTCTTTGACTCCCACCACCCTCTGGAACACAAACTTGGGGTGATCAGGACCCTACAACACCGTGCGGAAAGTGTTCCCTCTAAGGCAGAAGGGAAGCATAAGGAACACACACACATTAAGAAAGCCCTCAAAACATGCGGTTACCCCAACTGGGCCTTCATCAAATCAGCTAAGATGCACAGGAATGAAGGCCAAACACAAACTACAGAGAATGGGAAGGACAAGAGGAACAACATTGTCATCCCATATGTGTCAGGCTTGTCAGAGAAACTCAGAAGAATTTTCTCCAAGCATGACATCTCAGTATACTTCAAACCAAGTCACACCCTAAGACAAAAACTGGTTCATCCCAAGGACAAACCCGCCAAACACAAGATAAGCGATGTAGTGTATGCTGTTCAGTGCAGTGAAGAGTGCTCGGACCTCTACATTGGTGAAACCAAACAGCCTCTTCACAAACGAATGGCACAACATAGAAGAGCCACCTCGACAGGACAAGATTCAGCAGTACATCTGCATCTGAAGGAAAAAGGGCACTCTTTTGAGGATGCCAATGTCCACATTTTGGACAGGGAAAACAGATGGTTTGAAAGAGGAGTGAAAGAAGCCATCTATGTCCACTGTGAACAACCATCATTGAACAGAGGAGGTGGATTACGTCACCAACTTTCCCCCGCTTACAGTGCTGTCCTGAGCTCCCTTCCCAGACGTCTCAACCCCCATTCACACCTTTGTTCCAGTGACCTCAATAGGCCACAGGAAACAATGGAGCGGAGTCCTAAGTTGGTTTCAACTGAAACCACTGATTAAATATGACCCACGCCCCCTTCACACCTGGGCACATGTGTTCAAGCACATGATCAATAGAGGGTCATAACCACCTCCAGGGGACTACGCCCACAGGGGTTTAAATACCTGGGTCTCTCCACCATTTGGTTGAGAACTGAAGAAGCCTTTCGGATGAGAGGTGAAACGTCTTCAAGAAACAAAAAGAAGTCCAGTCGCCTTTTTCAAGCTCCAGAGATTACAGTGCTGTCCTGAGCTCCCTTCCCAGACGTCTCAACCCCCATTCACACCTTTGTTCCAGTGACCTCAATAGGCCACAGGAAACAATGGAGCGGAGTCCTAAATTGGTTTCAACTGAAACCACTGATTAAATATGACCCACGCCCCCTTCACACCTGGGCACATGTGTTCACGCACATGATCAATAGAGGGTCATAACCACCTCCAGGGGACTACGCCCACAGGGGTTTAAATACCTGGGTCTCTCCACCATTTGGTTGAGAACTGAAGAAGCCTTTCGGATGAGAGGTGAAACGTCTTCAAGAAACAAAAAGAAGTCCAGTCGCCTTTTTCAAGCTCCAGAGACCACTGGTGTGACGTTAGCTTAGCACCTGTCCTTGACTCTGTGGGCAGTCCTCAGCTATAACATACATAAGGAACTGTTTTCCTTACTGCTCAGACTTCATGTTAGTGATGTAACATCACTGCTGTTATGTCTGAAACCAAAGCCCCCAGGCCTGTGTGAGTACAGGGGGGAGTTTTTACATGAAGCCTGTGTCGAGGCCTGCATCTGTTTTCAGAATATCACGTGACCAAAGACAAGCGAGGCCCCGTTTTATGAAATCACGTGACTGTCTCGTTATGTGATTCACGTTGCTGGAAAAGCTGTGGAGACTCAGGAAGCATTCTGCGTGATCTGAGGTGAGTCTGTGGTCACCAGGATCCATGATCATATTGGCATGATCCAAAGCACCTGTATCCTCACCTGTACAAACTGCCACTTCAGTCCCCTGTGAGAGAGTGTGCTCTAAGGCTGGGGAGGTTATATCAAAAAGAAGGATTCACCTGAGGCCCAGTTTCTCACACACACCACACACTGGCTCTATATAGGTAGATAAAATGCCTTTATTGTTATTATACAGGATGCACAATGAGATTGAAGATTATAATACTTCACTGATATACCACAGCTGATCTATTGATACTTTGATATACCAGCGGTATTACTTCATTGATGTACCACAGCCAGGATAGATTTATTTCATCTGACCTCAAATGGATCCACCAGCCCACATAAGTGCTGTACATCAAATGACCAGCAGAGGTCAGTACTCCCGGATGAGCGGTTAAGCGGGGCTCTCATCAGGCTTTTGGTGAAGCAGCTGCTCGGAGAGATTCCCGGGGCCTCGTCACACCATACCGACTTCATCCGCCTGTGTTTCCGAGCGGAACCCTCAGATGTCGGGCTGGAGGTAAGATCTGAATAAACCTCTGATTTTTGCACGACCCGCTGTGGTCGTGGGTGTGTTTACACGCGGTGTTAGCCGATAGAAACAAATGAAATGCTGGGACTTTCCCGCTCCGGGGTTCAACTTCTTTGTTGTGGTTCTTTTTCGGGGGCAAACATATTTGTCCATCGCGATAGTTTCCAACATGTCCCTCCGAGAATTTACTGACGCCATGATGATTATTCCTTATAGATTATTGTTATTCTGATTAATTAAAAAAGAAAAAGTAACCGGAAATGCGCGGCAGGAGGCGATGCTACTGAACCGGCCAATCACAGCTGCAGGCTGCATGTCATTACGTTTGTGAGGAGGTGCGTGTGACGTCACGCCGCAGGGTTTCAGTGGGGTTGCGTGGCTGAAGTTTCCCCAGTAAAGTGGAGGTTTCCTCTTACAAAGAGTAACTATTGATTTGTTTGGGAAGAGGAACGACTCGTTTGGAAACGGGAATACTTCCTGTACTGCAGTACACACTACAGCGATCCTCCATTACTGCCTCTGTAGGCTGATCGTTCTCATTTCCAGCAAAGATGTGGCTCCTTATGTCCAGAGCAGTACAGATATCAGCAGGCTTTTTATTTTGTACTGAACTGAACCAAAATACTGGTTTGTTTGGATCCCTGAGAAAAGGTGTTTTTTCTTTTTGTTTTTTTTCTTCTTGTTTTTGGTTGAACTTGAATTTAATATTATTTTTATTTTTGGTGTTTATTTGCTGCACTTATTTTTTTAAGAGGGTCCCTCTGAAGTGTGGCCTTATAGCTGTAATATGCAGTGTTATATGGACAGGCATGGTGTGTGTGTGTGTGTGTGTGTGTGTGTGTGTGTGTGTGTGTGTGTGTGTGTGTGTGTGTGTGTGTGTGTGTGTGTGTGTGTGTGTGTGTGTGTGTGTGTGTGTGTGTGTGTGATCTTTTAATTCTCAGAGGTGGTTTGGGGTAACTGGGTTCATGGGGTGATGAGTTATTGAATTGTGGATTCCAGGTGGGGGTTGACCCAGTAATCAATTTTTCTGCTTTGCCAGGAAACACTGTGGCGGGCGCGCCTAAAAAAGTACAGGACAAAATAAGGTCATTCATGGGCATCGGCTACCATCCCATAAAGCTCTGGGAAAGAGCTGTTAAAGCTACGTTAAGATGCTGGGTGACTCTTAGTGGCTGCTGTACCATGTTTGGGTTCAGAGTCCTGGTAGCACAGTGTCTTTGTGGGTCTAGAGAAAGCGTATGATGGGGGGCTGAGAGAGGAAGTCGGTGTGGCAGAGATGTATGTGAGGGTGGTGCGGGACGTGGATGAGGACAGTGGGGCAGATGATCCACTGTGGCACTCCTTACAGGGATGATAGAAAAGCAGATGCCTAAAACAAGTGTTTGACTGTGTGGCAGGTTCCAGCAATTAGACTGTGATTTCCTGAGCTGCTGCTTTTGTTAATCAGACTGTATGAATGTGTGAGGAATGATGGATCCTCTGTTGTAGCTGAAAGTGGCTCCAGTCACAGTCACAGTGACCTTTACTGATCTGAACCAAGGAGAACAGACTGTGGTAGCATTTTAATAACATTCAAAGAGGCCTCTGTACAAAAAACTGTATTTATTAACCTCATGCATAAAAAGTGAGAGCATGTTGGGGTGAAGTGAGACGTGCTTTTTGTAGTCCACCTTCTGGACATTGTAGTTTCAAAGGGGTCAAATTGTTAAGGGTGGTTTGATTCTCTGTCCACCATATTTCTTTTCCTAAGTCCTTATGAATTCTCCTTGACACCTTTCCTTGGCCTCTTGATGCTTCCCCTGAGGTTTGGAGGTAACTTTGGATGATTTGAATGGACCCTGGAAGATGTTGCCTTTCACATCGAGTCTCTTACATGTATTTTGGTGTTAGAGTTGCTCTGCTGTGAGATTTCCCTTTATGATTTGCAGATGGGTTCACATCTACCCCTTTATGTGGGATTTCTAGCTGTCCCTGCCCTTTAGAGCAGATTCCCAGCCACACAGGATCTGCTCCATTCTTTAGGATTCCCTAGACTGATGGTGGGGAGATCAAGCATAAATTCCTGTGAGAAAACTGGACCTGAATGAAGACCTCATCCAATTGTAAAGTTTGCTGCTGGTTCAGCACTTGTGTGCTCGTCGGTGCTCTGCATTATTGGGATGCATGTGGAGTGTCCTCTTTCCTTCACGTACATATTAATGCAATCAGTTTAACATTTACTCCCGTCTCATGAACCACTGCAACTGAGGCGCTCAGGCTATTTTGCAATCATAAAACCTTTCATCTATTTCTATCCATAATGCGTCCCATTTCATGTTACTTTATACATAACTGCTCAGTCAATTAGATAACATCCCAGGATATCCAGTTTGCTGCATTGGCATTATTATCCTGCCAAATCAATAAATAAGTTTATTCTGACTGAAGTGTTTATATGGAGCATTTTATTTAGATTGAGACTTTTAAACCAATCAGCTCCATCTAAGTGGAGCCCCTCTTAACCTAATCTGGAGGGGCCAAAGCAGCCAGTTCATTGTCACTGACTCAAATACAGCTGCAGGCTGACGTCTCACAGATGTGCCTTTCTATGACGTGCTGTGGATTCTTATGATGGACTCACTGGCATCACATGTATCGTTAATGCTGTCAGGGGGGGATTTTCACTCCAACCACGATTGTTTCAGTACTGCTGTAGTAGTTTAACCTCACCAGCAACCAGACTGTCACTCATTAAGAGACGACCATTATCTCTTAGTGTCTAACATCGTTTCTGCCAACACCGAAGGACGTGTGGTGCACGTCTCTGCATCGCAGGCAGCATCAGCAGAGCTGCAGTATGAGAATGAACAAACAAGGCCCTGTGTGTGTGTGTGTGTGTGTGTGTGTGTGTGTGTGTGTGTGTGTGTGTGTGTGTGTGTGTGTGTGTGTGTGTGTGTGTAAGTACAGGAGAGATCAATGAAACAAATATTTTAAGCATTAAGTGAGTTTGCTTGTTGTTTCAGATATTTGCTCAGTGCTGTTCTCTCATGCAGCGTGTGTTATTTATTTAAATGATTACAAAAAGCTTCCCTGGTAAACGATGAGTTTGAGGTATTGGGAGCAAATGAAAGGCTGTTCTGGGACGATGTTGAACGCCGAGGCTGCATGTGTGATCTTTCAGGCCGAGCTAGTTGACCCATCAAAAAAACCCTCTCGCTAAACCTGTGAAACACACCGAGCAGTTTGTGTGGATCCGGCGACACAGATGGTGAGCCTCCCTGTTGATCTCACCTGCACAAAGACATCTGCTTCATCCCTCTGATCCTTCCTTTCAGTTGGGAATATAGCCCCCACCCTCCTCCTCCTCCTCACCCCCACACACACCCAGACACAAACTTGCTGTGAAAAATAATAGCTGACAGTCTGCAATTCAAAATAGTGCTGCTATCTGAGAGGGAGCGAGTTTCTGGTGTTTTGGGTAAGCTTTAGGACTAAATATTCTATAAAGTCAGCTATGATCCTGTATCACATGAGCTGAAACTATATTATGTGCTGTGGACCAAAGTATGCCAATAACACTGGAAAAGGAGAGAGCAGGAAGCAGGTCTTTGTTTCACAGTCGTGCAGCATGTGTGTTGATGATCAGATTGTTGTGTTTGGGAAGGTCTGCATGCTTTGTGGTGGTTTATAGAAGACATTTTTTGGCTTTTGTTTTATAGAGAACAGCAAAAAAAAAAGCTTCATACAGATGAAACATTTTTTTGAATTCTGTACCTGAAAGCTCACAGGCCTGAGATGGTGTTATATTGCTTTGCCAGTTGGCAGCCGTGAGCTGCTGTGTCATGTGTAAGCATGTGTAAGTCAGTCTGAAATCTCAGTTGTGTGAATGGTAAAAGGAACAGAGTGTTTTAAAGTGCTTAAATAATTAAATGGTCATAGTGAATTTCATGCTACTGTTTTTACCTTCTGTACCTGTTTAAAGCAGCGTGCATGTTCTTTTAATGTAAGAGCATCAGCCTGATGCTGTGTCTGTAACACTTATTAAGGAGCCTTCACACTAATCGAGAGGTTCAAGGTTCCATCACCAAAAATCAATATCAAAATTATGTTTTATATTTTTGGCTTTTATAAACAAACTATGACTAGTTGGTACATTTAAGAGTGCAGTAATCCTTGCAGCACTGCATTTGATGCATCTTTGCCACACATGACAGTAATGGGATACAAAGCATATGAAAATGTGGTTTAGACTATTTACACTATTTAAACTGAGTGAGGGTGGTGCAGGACATGTATGAGGACAGAGAGACAGTGCTGAGGTGTGCGGTAGGAGTGACGGGTGGAGGTGGGATTACAAACCCTTCTTGTCTGCAGTGGTGATGGACAGGCTGACAGACGAGGTCAGCAGGAGTCTCTGTGGACTTTGCAGATGACACTGATCTGGTAGGTGGTGGAGAGGTGGAGGGATGCTCTGGAGAGAAGAGGAATGAAAGCCAGTAGAAGCAAGACAGAATCCATGTGTGTGAATGAGAGGGAGGCAGGTGGAAAGGTGAAGCTGCTAGGAGTAGGAGGCAGTGACATGAGTGTCAGGGGTGATCTGTGACAGAAGGAGAGCAGCAAGAGTGAAAGGGAAGGTTGAGACCTGCTGTGATGTAACAAAAAGACATGAGGTGGAGCTGGAGGTGACAGAGCTGAAGATGCTAAGATCTTCACTGGAAGTGACCAGGATGGACAGGATTAGAAATGAGTCCATCAGAGAGGACATGTGCAGAGGAGAGAGGGTGGATGTATGAAACAAAGGATGCTGAATATGGAGGCAGGAGGAAAAGAGGAGGACCTCAGAGAAGATTGATGGATGGTAGTGAAGGAAGACATGAAGAGGGTTAGTGTGACAGGAGAGGATGCTGGGATAGGGTGAGATGTAGGCAGATGATCCGCTGAGGGTTCAGTAAGGATGGTCGTCTCACTGTTTATCAGGGTATACCACTGTGGTAACTGATGCTATGAAATTGCTCTACAACAGGTTATGTTTTAGACTAGAGATCAATTTTTATGTATTTTTTGTTTGCTGCAAATAATTTCACAACAATTTTATTGTTCTTTAAGCCTTAATTGATCTTAAAGCAGAACACCTGCTTGTTTTTACTCACCTGACATCCAGTTTGCATGTGATTATTCTTCACTTCCTCTCAAAGCCCTAAACTGAGACTGCAGCTAAAAGCTAAAATAAAAACTAAAACTGTCATTTGAAGATGAATTTAATCAAAGACTCCATTATAATCCATCAGATTCTCCTGTGTTTTAATTGTAGCTGTGATGTTGGTGAATCTGGGAACTTCCACATTTGGCTGACTTTGTTCCCAGTCTTATTCATGTCAGTTTGATTTCTGCAGCACCAAATCACGACAAACAGTCGTGTCAAGGCCTTTTTTATTGTATGTACATTGTGCAGCACTTATTGACCAAAGCACTTGAAGTGCACATGCATTTATTCAGCGCTGTTGATACTGAACTGCTGTGCAGTGATACTCATCTCATATCACTGATTTATCAGGAGCAGCTGTGCTGCTTTCATTCTGTATTATGTGTGCAAGCTCTTCATATTTTTCTAAAATTAGAGTTTATTCTTCCTTTATTGAATCAGCCGCTGAGCTGCTGGTACACTAACCAACGCCACTAATGCCACCTTCATGTGAGCGTGCGTGCAGCTAAATCAGGAAACCCGGGTTACCTTGGCGAGTTGATGACCGACGGTGCCGCCGTTTGACCTGAGAGTCCAAACACACTGAGACTTAAGGACTCACCAGCACATAGGAAAACAAGCACACACAACAAAATTCAGGTGCACTCCTACAGAACAGTCGCTCTAGTAATCAAGAATAATTTCCCCCAAATTTCCCCTCTGTGGGACAATAAAGGCTGTTTCTTCTTCTTCTTCTAAACATAAATAAGTAGATGGTATTGGAAGCAATCCCCAGAACCACAATCAAACACGCAGTTCACTCATACTGTGTTACATGTACTCTAGGGATACTTGAATGGAATATTTCAATGGCCTAAATATAATTAATATACAGCACTTCAGTGGTGATGGTGATTTCATCAATAATTGTAAATAATTCAATATGCGGGTGCCTGTTATATTATTCCTCAGTGCATACATCATTGTGATGTTAGAGTTCAGTATGGTAAAGGCATGAGGATGAAAGATGTTTGGCAGTCTTGTCTCCTTCCTGATGGGTTTGTGTGCTGATGGTGAGTCTTTGGTGATTCCTGATGCCTTCCAGAGGCATCGAGAGGTGTAAATGTCCTTCAGGGTGGGCAGATGGTATGCTCTCAGCAGCAGCCTTTATCATGTATGTAGTGCTTTTTTGTTTGCTGCTGAGCTGCTGCTGGACCATCAGAGGATCTCATAGATGAGGACACTTTCTATTAGGGCTGCACGATATTGGAAATTAGTGCGATATGCGATATGGAGGTCTAGTATTGCGATAACGATATTGTCGCGATATTTTTTCTTTTTACCTAAAAATGCAATATACATGACCAATAAGAAAAAAAAAATCTATAAAATGTATACCAACAACAAATATGCATTTCAAATGTTGCATTTATTTAACATATAAACAAACATGTTCACATGTTTGTTTGTTTTTCATTTAAATGTTATAGTACATTAGGGCTATATGTCTTGAGAGTAATTTTTTATCTTTAACACTTACCAATTGCCAGATGCAGGCGATGGCCAAAGCACTGCACTCTGAACCAGTTGTTGAGCTCAGCAGCCTTCACCACGTTCGCTCCGTTATCTGTTGTGATGGCCACTTGTTTGTGTTTGGGCAAGTTCCAGTTGTTCAAAACATCCCGCAGGGCAGCAGCAATGTTTTCACCAGTGTGTGTCTCGGGGAAGTATGCTACTTATAGGCAGCGTGTAATGAGCTCAAATTTGCATGTCAAAAAGTGCACGGTAAAACTCATGTATGGCTCAGTGGTTCGACTGGACCACAAGTCAGTAGTGCTAGCATAAAAATCCACTTCACTGAGCTCTGCCTTCTCATAAGGAGCGGCAGAAGCGAAACTGTTCACAAACTATGTTAGTTTGTGAACTTGCCTTTCGTTTGCTTGACTTTACCGGAGTAGGCTGTGGGTTTTTAGATGTTAAATATACGTTGTAAAGTTCCTTGTGGTTGTATTGAAGGAGGTTTGTCGTGTTTCCTCTTGACATAGCCACGATTTTTCGGCATGACTTGCAAAGAACTTGTGTCTGTGACTCGTCCTGTGTGGAAAAACCGTAGTCGTCCCAAATGCTCTCTGTTTTCGTCTCGACTCGTCTCTTCAATTCCCGCCATGCTTGTTTTCCTTTTGTGTGTGTACGTGCTCCCTGCGCCGCTGAGAGCATGTGCTCGCTCTGGCCAATAGCGACGCGGCACCTTCACATTTAAGGTCGCGCGGGATTGGTCAAAGTGTGGACATAAAGAAAGACGTGATTTATACATTAAATAATTAGAAATTATCGCGCATTTTTTAGATATGCCTATCGCACGTGCCAATATCGCGATGACGATATTTTTTCGATATATCGTGCAGCCCTACTTTCTATGGTGCATGGATAGAAGCTGACCATGTGACAGTCCCAATTTTCTGAATGTTCTCAGGAAGTAAAGTTGCTGTTGTGCTTCTCTTGTGTTTTGTGTGCTTTTGCAGCTTTTTTCCTGTTTAGTTGCAGTGTGTTTGACCTCTCACGGGAACCATAATAACCAGCTGTGTATGACCGTTTACCCTGATCAGCAGTGTTTGGGGAAGTGAATCCAGATAACAGAAGGATACTCTGGATATGCTTCATAGTACAGGTCCACTTTAGCGCAGCCACTGTTTACCTCAATCCTAACTTTATTCAGCCAAAAAAAGCTTTATAAGACCTTCGATTCACTGCTAACACAAGGTTCGGTAAATTGTTGGAACTTCTTGCCATCTTAATGCATCTGAGGCCATCAGTTTACTGTGCACAAATAGTGTTGGTATATAAGTACTACAGTACTGATCAACACAACAACCATTCAGCTGAGAGAAACAGCAGTTCGTTACTTTAAGACATCGAGTCAGTCGTTATGGAGGACACTGATAGTTTCTTCCAGATGTATCAAAGTTCTATCACTGATTACTTTGAGGAGGTAATCGCTGATCGAGTGCGTTCTCACCAAATCTGTGGGAGTGATTATAACCAATAATAATAATAACAACCTATAGTCACTGAGCATGTAACATTCAAAGCGGGTCGTGTTATGTTAGCGAGTATCTCAGCTAAGAATCAAAGACAGACTGAAGGTCGTATCTACACAAAGTTCCCTTTCATGTTTAGCTGTATGATAATAATCAGTGTACATGATTCAATAGGATATCAGAGCATTCTCCTTCAGCTCTTTGTGTTACACACTTCTAGTTTTTCACCTTCATCTGGTTTCTCTGTCCGAACCTTTCCTCGGGGGAAATCACGGATCGTGTTCTACAGATTTAAGAGGATTCACTAACATCTGGCTTTAAGAGCAAATTAAGTGCCCTGATTCTTAACCGTGTCTTTTTAATCCTGAGATCGATACCCCACTCCACCCCACCCCACCCCTACACTGGCTCAAAGCCACCCAGCTGTATGTGATGCTTAAAATAATGTCTTGAAGACCCGTGTTGGAGCATCAACTAAAACAGTAAAAGATTAATAAATAAAATAATTATCTGTTTTTCTGTTAGTGAGGTATGGCACATACTTTCTGTCTGTGGCTGTTAGGATGCATCTGTGCCATCAGGATTGTTGGTGATTGTAACAATACCAAACTGATCCAAAGGGGGAGGATACAAGAAGATTTCAATTTGGTCAAATCTGTCATAATCTGTCATCTTCTTTCGGCTTCCCTTCAGGGGTCACCACAGTGGATCATCTGTTTACATCTCACCGTATCCCAGCATGCTCCTCTGTAACACCAACCCTCTGCATGTCCTCCTTTACTACATCCATCAACCTTCTCTGAGGTCTTCCTCTTCTCCTCCTGCCTGCAGCTCCATATTCAGCTTCCTTTGTCCAGTATATCCACCCTCCCTCCTCTGCACATGTCCAAACCATCTCAGCCTTCCCTCTCTTACCTCCCTGACGTAATCCCACCCCCACCTTAAACCCATCTGTCACTCCTGCCACTCACCTCTCCACTGACTCTGTCCTCAGACATGTCCTGCATCGGCCTCACGTAGTTCTGTCACTCCTGACTTCTTCATGCAGTACCATTACTTTAATAAGATTACATATTATTATATTAGAGCTCAAAAGTCAAATCAAGGAAATTGCTGTAATTATCCATTATATTCCATTTTGCACCGTCACAAACTGTGACTCTGCAGACCTAACTCCTTTGTCTGCTCCACAATACTGACACACTCTCTACATGCACGTCACGATCAGTGATGGCATAGTTATCCTGATAAAGTAATCAGATTACTGATTACTCCTTTAAAAAGTAACTTAGTTACTTTACTGATTACGTAATTTTAGAAGTAACTAAGTTAGATTACAAGTTACTTTATAAGTTACATTCAACAGCTTCTGGTGTTGTGCCAAAAAATGGCTTCCTGTATTTAAATGGCTGTAAATGACTTGTTGACCTATAATCTGTGAAACATGTCAAACATATCTCTGATGAATGATATCAGGTCATTTTGAGTGAGAAACAGCATTTCTATCACAAGGTAGAAGCTGCACTCTGTTTTTGGCAAAGCGACTTTTATATATTCATTTTTTATCAATGTAAAAACTGTCACTAACATTAAAAATGTCTTTTTGAACAGAAATCTGGCTCAGAAAGCTGCAGAAATCACAACAAATGTAACATCACAGATCTGTAAAGATAGTTGAAGTGGCCAAAAAGCTCTGGATTGATTATAATGTAGGTACAATAACACAGACTCCTAAAGATTGTTGAAAAACAGGTTACTTATTCATTTTATATATAAGCCCTTCATAAATCATGCTGACTGCACTCTGGTTACCAATATAAGCAAAGACACATAAAAGCACAGAGAATCATCAGAATCAGTTTATGGCACAAGACCAGCACCCCTGACCAACTTCTTCAGCTCTCCCCACTTACTGGTTTTGTACCGAAGTCCAGCTTTTGTTGTTTGGGTGCTGGGGGGCCTCCTGCATTCTGCTTCGCCCCACCTGGTGGGACTCACTCTGTAAGTGTGACTGTGCTGTCCTGAGTCTCCAGATGTTTCTTCAAATCTGACATAGTGTTGTTGAAGCTAGATAGCACTTTGTCACCAGCACAGAGTGCACAGCTAACCCTGATATTGTCATCTTTAGATAAGTCCAGCTTATCTGTGCAGCTGGAACAACAGGAGCAGATTAGCAGAGGGCTATCAAAGATCTGACAGAGGAAGCGGAGAAAGCAAACTACAGAGGAGGGATAGTGTTTGGGGTTCAGCACCCCGATGAGGGCAGCTGCAGGGGGTGGCGGGGAGACATCCCCCTTTCAGCCACTGCCCCCCCACCGGGAGATGTACTGGATAGGGAGCGAAACATCTGTGAATGGTGGCTTACTGGACTGCAAATAATAACTCTGTAGATTACTCATTACTGAAAAGACATGGTCAGATTAGAGTAACATGTTACTAAGTAACACGTTTCTGACATCACTGTCAGCCTAACGCAGTGGTTCTCAAACTGTGGGGCGCGCCCCAGGAGAAAAGCCATTTGGAACAAATGTTGAACATCGGAAATGTTAGCATGTAAGTTAGCAGGTTAGTTAGCACAGCAATAATTGAAACTCTCCACCATCACCGTCTACTGTTATACCCGAACCTCGCTTCGACACCAAGGGGGCCCCCCCGAGTTGTTTGACTGATTTAAAACCATCTCCTCTTCTAAGAGGTCCATTGATTACCCATCCTAATACAGTTTTAATAGCATATGATCCATGCTCCATTGCACATCACTTCAGATCAGTGAGAACACAACACTTAATCAACTTGTTACTGCTGTCTTTGTCTTGTTGATAAGGAGAAATTGTGTGTTTTTACCTTTTTTAAGTTTTAGTTGCTGCTGCAGTTCTTCTGTGTAAAAACTTGCAGTACTGCAGGATCTACACATCTCTTACTTTTCCTAGGCTTGAGCTTCAGTGGTGATTCCACCAGTACGCACTCGTCCTCTCCAGCCCCAGTTTTTCCACCCATTCCTCCAGTGACACACGTGCACCGGAGATCTCACTGCTCTCGGTAACTTTAGTTTTTGCAGTCACGCTGTCCTTCTCACAGACATGCAGTATGTCTGGGTGATACTGAGAGCATAACTGACACTTCATCCTTTATTTTGCAGTGTTTATTTAGATGCCCTTGTGCGAGACATCCAAAGCACAAGTCTTTTGATTTCATAAAGTCTATTCTTCTTCTTTTATCCTGCTGCAAACAGAGAGACTCTGATCTTTCTGACAAAACAAACATGGTTTCAGCCGAGCGGGAGCGTCTTTCCCTTGACGGCTCGTATTAACTGTCACTGCCAACATGTTGCTTTGAGTAGCCAAGGTAACACAAAGCTGCTCCCCTTTGTCCTTCCTTTCCAGCAGTGTTCTCTCTGCAGCTGAGGGACTTTCCTGCATGTCTCCAAAAAGAGCGTCCAAGGCTACTTTGGCTTGACGGTCAGTAAATGTAACCAGGTTAGCAAACCTTGCCCATCCTCTTTGTTTCTCTGTCATTCTCCTCTTTTCACATAACTTATACTGAAACTTTGAGATGATAACTGGCTAGTTGGTGGGATTGTTCATTTCTTCTATGCATTCTATGCCATCCACGGAGCTTCTACATCCAGTCAGTAAAGGAGCATAAGTGTTCAATGCTTTACCATCCCCTGACTTAATCTGAGGGCATTTTTATGGTTTTATCCACATATCTTGATCTTGCTTTCGTTTCCACAGTTGTTGTAGAGGAACTTTATAGCAAACAAGCTCTTATGTATACTGCTCCAGATAATATAATTTGTTTTGCTCGCTGTCAGTTTTACTATCCACAGCATGCTCAAAGGCTCTAATGAAGGGTCTGAATGTGAATGCTGGAATGTCTTTGTAAGGGGCTGAGATGCATTCTGCCATTTGAAGAGCACTTCACTGATCATATCCTGCTCCTCCATGATGTGATATAGACCATCTGCATTAAGTTCAGGCCGATAGTGGCTGTGATCCTAAAGCTGTTCAAACTGCCTGTGTTGAGTTGATGTTTTCTGCAGCACACTCACTGGAACCGGCTCAGTTTGATTACCCACAGTGGTAGGTTGTGATAAGCACCACAACCTACCACCTAGTACTCTTGCATTCATTATTATCAGGCTGTCCTAAAAGCTCCCTGAAAAGCCTTCAGCTGATCCAAAATGCTGCAGCTAGAGTACTGACAGGGACTAGAAAGAGAGAGCAGATTTCTCCCATATTGGCTTCTCTTCATTGGCTCCCTGTTAAATCTAGAATAGAATTTAAAATCCTTCTCCTCACATACAAGGTCTTGAATAATCAGGCACCATCTTATCTTAAAGACCTCATAGTACCATATCACCCCAACAGAGCACTTCTCTCTCAGACTGCTGGCTTACTTGTGGTTCCTAGGATACTTAAGAGTAGAATGGGAGGCAGAGCCTTCAGCTTTCAGGCCCCTCTTCTGTGGAACCAGCTTCCAGCTTGGATTCAGGAGACAGACACCCTCTCTATTTTTAAGATTAGGCTTAAAACTTTCCTTTATGATCAAGCTTATAGTTAGGGCTGGATCAGGTGACCCTGAACCCTCCCTTAGTCATGCTGCTATAGGCCTAGGCTGCTGGTGGTTTTCTTCTTGCTTTTCGCTCCCTGTGTTCTTCTACACTACTGTTGCATTTAATCCCTAATAGTTATTAAACTCTGGCTCTTTCTCCCATAATGTGTCTCGTATCCCGTCTCCCTCTGTTCTCTTATCTTTCCTCTCACCCCCAACTACACCCCCCCCCCCCCCCCCCCCCCCCCCCCCCGAGCCTGGTTCTGGAGGTTTCTTTCTGTTAAAAGGGGTTTTTCCTTTAAAAAAAAAAAAAAAAAAAAAAAAAAAAAAAAAAGGGGTTTTTCCTTCCCTCAACCTCAACCTTGTTGAGGTTTATTTCTTATACTGTAGAGTCTTCACCTGATGATGTAAAGTGCCTTAAGGTGACTGTTATAATTTGGTGTTATATAAATAATATGGAATAGAATGGATGGCAGTTAGCTTGACCTCCAGTGAAACTGTGCGGAAGCTTGGAGTCATGTTTGATCCAGATGGTCTCTGAACTGATGACCACCCACCTTGCTCTTTTTGGGTTTGCATGGTTAAAATAGGATTCTATTAAAAAAAGAAATGCTGGAGATAATGAACCCATCCACTAAAGAACTTTGCTTATGGCTCCCACAGCAGAGCGGCATCAATTGTTTCTATGATGAACATATTCTGAGTGTTTCATTGCAATCCATTTGCACTTCCAGCTGTCACACTTCAGAGCCCAGCCAGGTTTTCCCTTGGGGAAGATACTGGGCTGGGGGAGGGGTGTAAAATCCCAGCTTGGGAAAGTACATCTGTCATGGAAGCTCGAGCAAAACTGCCTCCCACTGAGCGGGAATGCGGTGACGGGGAGGAAGAGAAGTGCATTTTCTTTATGAAGTTCAACATTCAGTCATTTCAGAGTGCATCAAATGATCTGTGCTGTATCACAAAGCCCTAAATAATATATCCCAGTTCTCTCTTACAATAAGAACATTTTTGCATGTTGAATTTTCTGGTGATATTATATCTAAAACATTCACTGCTATGAAATGCATTAGCCTGATATCCCACCAACATAATCTTTTCCTGCAGCTCTGCTCACATTCAAAAGCATTTTCTATTCTCTGCATGCTCTTATATCATTTTGTGACTGAGGGCTGACATCATCTGTATTAATGTTGCCTCGACGCCACCTGCTCGCGTACCGGCCTCATTCTTGGGCTCTATGTGAAATGTATTGTAGCAATTGTCCTTCTGTGTTTTTAGTATCATCTCTTTAATAGCCACTGCCACAGTGACTGGTCCTGGAGGTCCTTCTGACAACTACACTGTTAAAGCTTCCTAGTCACCAGAATGCTGTATCTGAACAGCAGCTTTCATTGGGCATGCCAGATCGCTGGACACAACTCAGACTCTGGATGAATGATTTGCTTTATATACAATGGGCCCATTCCAGGGGGGCCAAAGTTGACCCATGTGCTGCTGACTGACTGTAGCCCAAATTGTCCCACCATCAGATGTGTATCCAGATCTGGCCTGGCAGTCAGAAAGCTCACATTTCAGTTCCAAACAGTTCATTCTGCTTTGACTTAAGCAGTTTCTTGGGTAGAAATTAGAGGAGCAGTGTCATAATGATCATTCAGTTGTACAGCAGACACAGACACTCAGCCAACCTATTCATGTTTGAAAGGACTTGGCATATTTAATGCAGGCTTTGAGAGAGATGTCAGAAAATGTATCATAGACAGGAAACCACGCAGTGACCACGGCTGTAATCGTTACTAATCAGACAAGTTCAGCTGGTCAGATTTTTGCATTAATGGATGAAAAGACTGTAATGGGAAAGCTGCACGTCGCAGAATGATCACCTGTCCTGTGGCACCTACCTGTTTTAGGATCCATCCATTACAGAAGTGTTGTCTCCAAGTCGAAGCCACGGAACTGATTTCTGTTACCACATATTTGGCAAAACGTCTCCACTCTAATCATCTGAACTGGAAAACGTTGGTGCACATTAAAACTCCTTGACATTAACTCTGTGAGAAGATTTAAGCTTTTAACAGCAATTAGCATCCCGTCCTCGGTGCACTTGTTAGTCTGAATTCGTGCTGGTATAGAAAAAAAGCTGACGGACAATCACAGAAGCTGTGTTATCTGATCACTTAGTGCTGCATCTATACCTTGTGATCATAAATAATGTCATTCATGGCTCAATTTTACTGCCCGGCCTATTATATCTGGTGGCATTGTATCTGATTATTAAATTATTATATTATTATATTATTAAATATGGACTGAGAAAAGATTCATGGAATATTCTCCCCTCCGTAGTTGTTGTGGCGATCCGGCTCTACGGGAGGAATAATTGGACGGTAGGACTAGATATTGAATTTTTAATTTGCTGTGAATAGTGTGACCTACTGTGCTTTTGAGTTGGACTAATTCAAGTCCCATTAAGAATTCTCCTCGTATGTTAATAGAGGTTGATGAAGTGACCAAGAATCCATAGTCATTTAACAGAGGTGGAGGCGAGCAGGAGAAACAGTGACGTAGGCACAGAAAATATTCACCGAGCTCCTCGTCTCGGTCTCCTTGATGAAGCTTTTTTTTTAAACATGTGACAGCAGCGAGCTGGTTTTAAATCCAAAATATTCTGAAACGAACTCAATAAATGTTCTGTCTATTCCCATAAGTGCAGGGAAAGCGAGTGTGAAGCGGCTTCAAAGCCTCGGCTCTGTTTAGCAGTCTGCAGGTAACCAGGCATACAAATTATTGCACCAGACTGCTTTTTTCAAGTGTTGTCTCCTTCCTGCTGCAGCTAAAAAGCTCAGGAAGTTTTATGTTTATTTCTGCTGTTCATCTTGATATGTGTCTCCAGGTGCTTTGAAGTGGGTACTTACCTCCTGAAAGCTGCAGCCCATTCTCATCTTAATGAACAAATCACCTTGTAAAATATGTGAGGCATCCTATTGATGGAGTGGAAATGGGAGCGCTGACCCAGCAGCATCGTTCAAGCACTGACATAAATTACCAGTCGGCCCCGCGTCTTTCTTATTGGTACAGTCCCAGTGATAACGTGCAACACCTATTAATTTTCATTTTAAATTACTTTTTAACGGTGCTGACCGCTAACATGGTCCAACATGGTATGTAACATCACCAGCGTGTGTAGATTTTCTCTACATAATCATCTAGAATCAGTATTTCATAACAGTAATCTATCTAATGTTTAAAAACTATAAGAAAGGCATGACTTATAATAAAATGAGAATTATTACCTATATATTCGTCTCTTCTAAGCCATGAATTTCATCTTACTGTTAAGCTGTCCAGCTACAGCTTTATTACCTCTGCTGCCTTATTTTTGTCTGGAGGATTTTTCACTGAAAATAACTTCCTGCTGCACGCTACATGCTCAGCAATGGGAGCTAAACACAGGAACGAGCTGCTGGTCACTGTGTGTGCGTGTGTGTGTGTGTGTGTGTGTGTGTCCCCTAGGATTCACGGCTACCTGCTGATGCAGTTCTTTTTTTTTTCTGATTCTGCAAGTCTGACGTTTTTGGACATTTTCACATTTATATCAGCTCTCTGTTCATCTGACTGCTGTCAGTCACACTGGACCTTATGTGCTTTTATAAAACGTCTCTTCATGGCCCATATGCATATTGTTTTTGACATCACTGTCAGTTAAAAACAATATCAAGGTGCACAGCAACAGAGCTTTAGTTTAAACTGCATCACGACCTGCACAGCATTTAAGCCTGAACATGCTGTTGGTGCAGCCATGTTCTTATCTTTGTGGTTTATTCTGATTGTATAATAATTCGTTGAGGACCTGAGTTGTTCTCAGACCAGCACACAGGATGGAAAAATTAATCCAGTGTGGAAGTCCTCTAAACTGGAGTCTCTGAATGGCCACTTGAAGCTGGCTGTCAGTCCCACAGACTGAAGGCTTCTTTCAGCCGCTGCTTCATTCACCAGGGTCACCACAGCAGGTGGATATTTGATGCCCTTCCTAATGCAGCCTCAGAGGTTTGTGTCTCCTCCTGGCCTCTCACTGTGGAGACACAAATGTGTTAACTGCTTCACTTTGGAGTCAGTCCCATAGACTCACATGTTAAAATACCCAGCTGGCTTAGGGTCTGGTACAAAAACCTGATTTAGTCTCTGTAGCTAATTTTCCCTCTCATAACAGTTTGATATAATTTATCCTTATTAAATTCTATTAAAAGCTTATAGTGGTGCATTAGGGACAGGGCTGACAGCTGGCAGCCTAGTCTGAACCTTCCTGCAAGACTCGACCTCTAGACTTCCTGTTGGTGGGGTCCTGGTCAGTGTTTGGAGTACTTTCTTTGTTTACTATGGGGGGAAAAAAGTATTTATAGAAATGTTAAAATAATCTCTTACAGCATGCTTACAATGGGTTTGATTTAATGAGTATTTTTAATATTGAGGTGACCAAAAACCTCCAAATTAGGGCAGAACAGTTTTGCAGAAGGTAAGAAGATGTGTGCTGAACGTCTTTGTTATGAAATGTAGCTGTAATGTTATCATGACTCTACAGTTATTTGATATTCTCATTAATGGGTGGGCGGGTGGGGGGGTCTCCATCAGTGATGGTCTTGTTTTTCCCTTTGATTAGTTTTTCCCACCTCTGCTGCTAATGTCATCATTTGGACTAAATACAGCTACACACACACACACACACACACACACACACACACACACACACACACACACACACACCTTCATTTTAGTGTTTATACCAGTGTGTTGGTTTGTCTCGTGTCTCCTTCAGTTTTTGGTGGTTCCTTTCCTTGCATTAAACCTCATGTATGTGAGATCCATTCTTGTCAGGGAGCAGTGGGCTGCACCTGAAGGGCTGCACCTGAAGGGCTGCACCTGAAGGGCTGCACCTGAAGGGCTGCACCTGTCATGCAGGTGATCTTACACAAACATTCCAGCCCTTGATGGCAGGGTTGCAGTGGGTCCCATTTCTTTCATTTATTAATTTTTTTAGTTGAATTTCAAACATAAATCATGTTATGAGCTAAAATGTAGCAAAAACAGTGAAGGTACAATATTTAATCTTTCATTCTCTAAATTATTGTCACTATTGTTTGGGGGGGGGTATGAAAAGGTAAATAATGAATTTTTGTTGTGAAATGAAATGAAATTTACAAGTCTGAAAATACAAAGTGAACACTGAGCGTTCTGTGTGTCCTTTAGATACAGAGCAACACTTATACAAAAAAATCCCTTTTGTTTATTAATATACTTATATACCCATATTCAGATTTTGTGGACCTATCCACTGTATTTGTTGAGGGTTTCAGTATTTTGGAGAGCTCTGAAGGTCATGCCTCCTGGAACCTGTTGTCATGCAGTTTGTTTTGGCTCCACAGGCTCACAGGGAGAGCCTGGCTGGTTGATGGTGATTAGACAAAATAACTGCCCTTATCTGAAGAGTATATGTAGGATAAATTATATGAAACTTAATGTGGGAAAAGAATTTCAGAATAAGGCGAGTATTTCTGTAATATGTATTCACCTGCTCCATAATTCTCTTTTTTCAAGTTCATCTGCATCACCTGCTTTATTTCTGCACAAGCACAGGTAATGTGCATTACTGCTTCCTCATGCAGCTGATAGCACTGTAATCCAGAAGTTGTGTGTGTGTGTGTGTGTGTGTGTGTGTGCCACATACAATAAGCTCTTTCATGGTAAATTAACAGTTGTCTGTCACTGATTTGTTCATTGCATCATAACATTAGGAGATCAAGAGAATATTAAAGATTCAAATTTGTATGAAATGCGAGCAGACAGCAGTAATAATTTTCCCAGGCTAACAGGGTTTTAGGCTCCAAGTGTACGACTGAATCTGGTACATGAATGAATCTGTTGAGCCCCAAAGCTCCCAAGTGGCCTCTCTGGTATTTTTCAGCTTAACTGGACAAGTCGAGTTTATGGGTTTTTGGTACCGAAGAGCCTCAGTGACACGGTAAAACCTGAGGGGAAAACATGATTCAGCCAGTCACTGTTTACACTGCACACAGCTTAACGTGGGCAGACGGGGCCCGGCTGAGTCTGTGCTGCCAGTTCAAGTTGTAATTCTTTAATTTTGAGGTGAGCAGATAACTGGCAACACATCAAATCTGAGAAGGCGTAATCTATGGCCATTTTCTGCACTGTGGAGAGGGAATAACGACCTAATTTAGATTGATAAAATCTTTTTTTCATAAAAGATAACACAGCCTGTCAAGCACCACTCGGTTATTACACTTCTTTCAAGGAACACGTCTGGATTTGTTTCGGTGAGGTATTCAATCTATTTTTCAGCTCCAGCTGTCAGGAGACAAGCCTGACTAGGCACTCAGCAGAGTGTAATCTAGTTTTAACCCCTTAAGCCTTAGGCTATGTTTCCACCTGAAGAAGAAGAAGAAGAAGAAAA
The DNA here is from genome assembly GCF_007364275.1 of Archocentrus centrarchus. Taxonomy (NCBI): domain Eukaryota; kingdom Metazoa; phylum Chordata; class Actinopteri; order Cichliformes; family Cichlidae; genus Archocentrus; species Archocentrus centrarchus. The sequence continues at coordinate 39,232,375 of NC_044346.1, forward strand.
AAAGCATCCCTGCTTCACAGCTGTGAAACTGAACTGCACAACCACAGGCTCTTTAGTCCTGAAATAGGCCTCCTTGTCTCAATCTCCAGGCCAGAGTGTGATTTCAAAATAAACGTCATTCTTGCTTCAGCCAAGCCGATTTTATTTTTATGGCACAAATTCACCGCGAAAGCCATTTCAATATGTCAAGTATCAGACACAGCAACCTTAGAGACAAAACCCCAACAGGCAGATGATTTCCTGTGAACACCACTTGGTGACAGTGGGGAGGAAGAACTCCCTTTTAACAGGAAAACCCCCTCCAGTGGAACCGAGCTCGGGGGGGGGGGGGGGGCAGCCTCCACCAAACGTGTTGCAGCAGAAATGAGGCACTGCGAGGCCACTTCTAATTTAGTCAAATATAATTCTTTATATGATACTCAGGACATCACGATGCCCGGAAGGATGTTCAAAAACTGAAACCCCCCACCTCCTGTGGGTGGTCTCTGTTTGTCCTCTACCAGAGGCCAAGGAGCTCGAGGGTCCTGCACAGGATCTTAGCTGTTCCCAGGAATATTTGGGAATTTTTTTCACAAATAAAAACTCATACCCAACTCACAGATGCATCTTTGTGTACAGTTACTCTCAGTACTGCTGATATTTATTTAGACTCTTTCATTCTGATTGATCTTTCTGAGGAAACTTCAATAGTTACTTCCTCCAAACATCAACATGTTTATTAGATCCCATTCCTACTAGACTGCCCAAAGAAGTCCTTCCATTAATTAATGCTTCAATCTTAAATATGATCAGTCTGTCTTTATTAGTAGGCTATGTAATTCTAAAATTAGAGCATACAGGATCTGGACACATGTTTTCCTATTTTATGTACCGTATTTTCCGGAGTATAAGTCGCACTTTTTTTCATAGTTTGGCTGGGGGTGCGACCTATACTCCGGAGCGACGTATATGTGACATTTATAACACATGAACCAAAATAGTCCAGCCACTTGACATCTCCGTGAACTGCAGCTTTAAGGCAGTCTTGCGTAACCTGTGGGCGCAGTGGATGATGGATGGAGAGCACAGCTTAACGGCAACTGGGAGAATGCGCCACCCAACTTTCCTGGAAGTCATTGGATGGATCAAGAAAACATGGGCTTCAGTGACAAACCATCCTGTTGGGATTCAGAAAGGCTGGGATAATTGGAACTGCAGCTGACGACGAGTCTGACTAACGCGACACAGAAGAGGAAGCGGCGCTTCGTCTACGGAGTGTACGGAATTGTTTAGAAGTGACACCGAGGATGAAGAATTCAATGGATTGATGGTTTGGTTAACTTGTTAGTATGTTCTTTATGCTATGGTTATCTGAATAACTTAATGTTACGTTAACATACCGAACACGTGTTCGTTGTGCGTCATGTAGCTGAATGTGCTACGTTAGCATAACGTAGGCGTAACCGTGTTCATCCTGTTCTTTAATCCATTATTATTTTAAATTGCCGTTCAAGATGGAATTTCTGCTCTGGGTCTCGGATTCTATCAAACCCCCCCCCCCCCCCAAAAAAAAGTGCGACTTATAGTCCAGTGCGACCTATATATGTTTTTTTTCTTCTTTATTATGCATTTTTTGGCTGGTGCGACCTATACTCCGGAGCGACGTATAGTCCGAAAAATACGGTATGCATTTCTTAATGTAGTCACAGTTTAGCAATTCCAGTCAAAGTGCAAACTTTTAACTCAAAGTAAATTTATACTGCATGCTTTGGATAAATTATTCCTTCTAAAACCACAAGGTCGCCAGTAAGTGAAGACTATATGAAACTCATTATGAAACTTTACTTACAGAAGATCAGAGAGGTCAAGGTTGAAGTTTTTAATGTCTCATGTTTGAATATTGGACAGACTTCATAAGAAGGGAAAACCATAGTGAGTTATTGAGAGAGTGGTGCCAGTTTAGTTTTCTAACTTTAAGCTTCAGCATATGGCTTAATTTTGGGTTCATGTTTTCATGTTTATCTGCTGACATCGAGGTCCTCAACAGTCGCGAAGCTGTTTCCAATGATCTTCTGAGTAGACCTGACCACCCTCTGCAGAGCCTTCCTGTCAACATGGTGATGCATGTTGTCATGATGCTCTCAGCCACACATCTGTACAAGGAAGTGAGGATTTTGGCCCGGAGACCAGCCCTCTTTAGCATCCTCAGGAAGTAGGGTCTTTGAGTTTTATTAATAAGGCAGCCCGAGTTAGGCCCCGTTTACACACGTTTCAAAAAGTAAACGGCTCAGTTTTGATGCGTTTCAGCCTCCTGTTTACTCAAGAACGCAGTGAAAACAATACTTTTTGGAAACAAGCTCCAGAGTGGAGTGTTTCTGAAACGCTCCGGCCTCCATCTCCATGTAAACGGACGAAAACGATGCTCTTTGGGGGCACTCACACATGCACACTATGGTTATGGCTCCTATATCCACACTACCAACTGGTGGCCTGGCAATAGGAACTGCAGCATTTTCAGCGTTTTGCATTTCCATGTAAATGAGATCGTTTCTGAAACGTCTCCATGTAAACAACACCATTTCCACTGGAAACATTTGGACTCCCAAAAGAGATTCTGACGGACCGGGGTCCATTTTCATGTCACACATGGTGAAAGAATTTTATGATTTACTGGGTATTTATGTCTGTTTGGACAAACGTGTCACCCACAGACTGATCGTCTGCAGGAACATCTTAATAAGACTCCATGATTTATAAGTTTGTTAATGACATGAACGCAGTTGGGACTGCTGGATGTATCCCTGATTGTTTGCAGTACGGGAGGTGCCCCAGGCCTCCACCGGAGGTTTCTTGAATCGACAGCAGGTCATAAAACCAGTAAAAATGATCAACTGAGGACTAAAATCGTCACACGAAGCTTTGTTGCAATTTCACTTGTGATTAAGATTTTTTGCTGTATAGACCATAGATATACTCCACCCAGATAATGCTTTTGGGCTTGTGAGATGCTCAGATGCTTGCGTAGTGTCTTGCTATGGAATCTGACCACCTAACACTCTAACTTGATTTGGTAAATCTTTTTCATTTTGGTTCCATGGGGGAAAGCAGTGAGGAGTTATCAAAGAACAAAACTGGAAGAAAATATTAAAATAACTTATTACTCCACAAATATAAAACACCACAAATTGTTAAAGTAAAAATGATGAAGGTCAAATCACTAATACAAAAATACAATAAAAACACAGCTAAAATGGTGCTTTCAGCGTGATCCATTTTTGAACTCTTGTCTTGGCGATAGAACGGCCGACCCACAGCAGTCCATCTCCTTCCCAGCACTGCCTTTCAGTCCACTCCAGTGATGCTGGCTTTGGTAAAAAGACTAGACTGTATTTTTTCTCTGAAGCTCGCTGCTGTCTGGCTCCTCTATGGCTGACCCAGCTGCTACTAATCACTTAATTTATTCCTCTGGAACTCCTGCTAACCCGACGCTAGTATATCTGCATGGGACAGAACCTCAGTTAAAGGCAGGGTGAGGCTCCAGTCAGTGCGCAGTAACTATAGAGTTCATCTATAGATACTAATGCCAGGTCTCTCTCTTCTTGACCAGCATCCAGCAGATTTGATAGATAGCAACAGGGCAGCAGAGGCAGTGCAGCCTCTGTCCTCCTTCCTCTCTGGATTTTTCAGACTGTACAAACACCTGTAGCTCTTCTTTCTGGCTGATAATTGTTTTCTCAGTCCTGTCTGATCAGGTTAGTTACTCTGTCATATCGAGTCATGTTGGTTGTGCACTGGCAGAAGAACAAAAACTGCGCACAACAAAACCACCCAATCTGAAAATGGTTCAAGCTAATCCAGTCTAATTAAAACTGAATATATCCATAAAGCAGTCAACACCAAATAATGACAAAATAAGAAGAAGAAGAAGAAGAAGAAGAAGAAACAGCCTTTATTGTCCCACAGAGGGGAAATTTGGGGATTTCCCCTCTGTGGGACAATAAAATAAACTCAGCAAGTTATAAATATGTAGAAATGGTCTATAGGTGGGATGATGTGTAGCATTGAATTGTTTCTACTGTATTTAATTCAATAAGGAGCGATTATTTGGAAGAATTTAACATTTGTTATTGTGATACAGAACATAATTAATCTATTTGGGGATTAAACTCCGATGACCCATCGTGGCAGAACTGAATCCCAGCGGTGATTGGATTTTGGACAGGATCCCCCGAAGTCTAGGCAATGGTGATGATGAAGATGGAGGCTTGGATGGAGCTCTTAGTGACTCGGAGTGAAAACCCACATTTTAAACTGGACTAAATAGCCTGTGTCATAAATACAGTTCTACACTTGCAACAACCCAAGCCATTTGAAAATCCAGTGAGTTCTATAATTGTGTACAGATGTACATGCATCATGAAACCCGACTTCCACTGAACAACATGAGCAGCAACAATCAACATGGCACATAAACTTATAAATCTGTGCACTCGGATGAATGGAATAAGGGACGTTTCAGTGGTTATAAAAGTTTTATGGGATGGTTTTGGCCAGTCCATTTCAGCAGCACTTTCATCTCAGGAGCAGTTTCCTCAAAGAGACTTTTTGGGTTCTGATTAAACCTGCTGCACAGAGCATGTCCAAAGTGAGGAGGACTGAGCCTGCTGTATGTGGAACATAAGAAGAGAGCACATTCATGAATTTGACTGAGCAGTAAAGAACATGGAAGTGAAATAATAAAAAGAAAAAACAAACCAGACGATTTTCAGTTTGTTTCCATCGTGATGTATTATATTGTTGAAATTTCTTGCTCGTCTGCCTTCACACACACATGAACCTGAGTAACATCATTCTTAATCCAGAGGCTTTAATATGATGTGGGTCTACCCTTTGCAGCTATAAGAGCTTCAGCTCTTCTGGGAAGGCTTTCCACAGGTTTAGGAGTGTTTATGGGAATTTCTGACCATTCTTCCAGAAGCACAACTGTGAGGTCAGACACTGATGTTGGAGAGAAGGCCTGGCTCACAGTCTCCACTCTGATTCATCCCAAAGGTGTTCTATCAGGCTGAGGTCAGGACTCTGTGCAGGCCAGTCAAGTTCTTCCACACCAAACTGGCTCATCCATGTCTTTATGGAGCTGCTTTGTGCACTGGTGTGCAGTCATGTTGGAACAGGAAGGGGCCATCCCCAAACTGTTCCCACAGAGTTGGAGCATCAAATTGTCCCAAATATCTTGGTATGCTGAAGCATTAAGCATTCACTGGAACTAAGGGGCCGAGCCAACTCCTGAAAAACACCCCCACACCATAACCCCCCCCTCCACCAAACTACACAATGCAGTCAGACAGGTACCGTTCCCCCCGGCAACCACCAAACCCAGACTCCTCCATCTGATTGGCAGATGGAGAAGTGTGATTCATCCCTCCAGAGAACACGTCTCCACTGCTCTAGAGTCCAGTGGCGGCGTGCTTTACACCACTGCATCAACACTTTGCATTGAGCTTGGTGATGGAAGGCTTGGATGCAGCTGCCATGAAAACCCATCCATGAAGCTCTCACTGTTCTTGAGCTGATCTGAAGGCCACATGAAGGTTGGAGGTCTGTAGTGACTGACTCTGCAGAAAGTTGGTGACCTCTGTGCACTATGACCCTCAGCATCCACTGACCCCACTCTGTGATTTTACGTGGCCTACCACTTGGTGATGCACTGAGTGTTTCTTTTCACTCTGTTTATACTCCACTCTGCATTTAATCATTAGTTATTATTAATCTCTGTCTCTCTTCCACGTCTTTTGTCCTGTCCCTGTCCCCTTGGTCACAGCAGATGACTGCCCCTCCCTGAGCCTGGTTCTGCTGGAGGTTTCTTCCTGCTAAAAGACCAAGTGCTGCTCATAGGGGGTCGTTTTGATCGTTGGGGTTTTCTCTGTATTATTGTAGGGTCTTTACCTTACAATATAAAGCACTTTGAGGCAACTAGGGTTTAATATTTTTCCCGAAAATGACATGAATCAAATCCCGGGAAATGACGAGCCATTTCCCGGGAATCCCGGGAAAAAGTTTATTTATTTTTTTATTTTAATTAGGCCTTCTGTAGCCTGTGTCGGCCTTAACCTATTGTGATATTGTAGAGGTAGCTTTCCAGCTATGTCCTGTTATGCCCAGTAGGGGGCAACGTCGGCTTGATTAACGCAATAAAACCTACATCTCGACATTCGAGTGCTCGAGCTATGCGGTGTTGTATCGTTCCTCAACACTCCCTTAACAAATATAATTCAAATATTCCTGCATTGTACATGGAATTATACCAAGATATTTTACAACTGCTGGTGCAAAACAATACGGTTCATCTCCACAGCATTGATAAAGGCTCAGCCACGCTGGCGACATCTGTTGCACTATATCTCCACCAGTGGAACGCTGTAATAGTCATTGAAAAGTTAACTACCTACTACACTATAATATGACATAACACAGGGCCTTGAGTAATGCACTACGACTTGGTCATTGCCATTCTGGCAACAGCAAATTTATAACACCGTGTCTGAGGGTTAAAGTAGGTTCGCTGTGAATCGTCTTTTGAAAAACTGGCCAATCCTTATAGCCTAAAAAATATACATTTTACTCAACTCCATTTTAAAAGCGAAATATGTTAAAGCAATCTATTTCATGATACTTTCTTCACACATTAGGCCCGTATCCTAATTCATGATTGTTAGTAAGCGGCTGCAAACGAGGAAAAGAAACACTCGAAGTTACACAGATATTTCTTTATTGTTCAGGGCAGGCATATTTTATAGGCTATATAATGCAATATAACAATATATAATAATATAAAATTATATAATACAAAACACCTTAGGGTAAACACATTGCCTACGATTTCAACAAATTAAAGAGGAAAAAAGTACAACTGTGTAATACCTCTATTAAAACGCTTGAGATGAAGGCTGAAGCCTTAAACGGAGGCTGAACGTGCCTGAAATGAAGAGTAATGCTTTTCGCATTAAACGAACCCTTCTCTCAATATTTCCTTAAATTTAACATTCTGAAGCTTTCTTTTCTTTCTGAAAGTCAAATCGACGCGCGCGACTTTTTTCCCGGTTTCCCATCTAACGTTTCCCGGGAAACGGGAAATGGTTTTGATCGCAACTGCTGTTGTGATTTGGTGCTATATAAATAAAAATGAATTGGATATGTTGTATGTGGAGCTGGAAGAAAGGACACTGGGTGATGATGTTTCTCTGTGAACAAAGAATATCTACACCCAGCTTCATTTTGGTTTCACTTTTGTTACCTTTTCCAGTTAGAAGAATAAGAACAAAAGATTTCAGCAGATTAGGAATTTTAATGAGATGATTTTCTCCAATAAATTCAAGCAGCATTTGTTTTTGTCCTCCCCAAAACGAGAAGGGCAGAATCTTGGTGCGACATGAATATTCATGTAATGTCCAGTGTATGTGTTGAAAAACAAACGAGTAACACAATAACACAGCAGAGAAATATTAACAGTAATCTCTTTAATCATGTGTAGGAGGGTAATGTTGGAGCTGGAAAGATCAGCAGCACGAATGATCCTCTGAGGACCACGATCGCTCACACCAAATATATGCAGCAGTTTCACTTGTACTGAGATATCTTACTCAAGTTGTATGAATGGAATAAATGTGACTTGAATGGTTATTAGAGTTTTATGGGATGATTTTGGCTAATCCATTCAAGCAGCCATTTCATCTGAGGAGCGGTTTCATCTGCGAGACCTTTTTGGTAATTAATTCAAATGCCTGCTAAGTTCCTGTGAGACGCGCTTTGTTCAGAGCGCGAGTAAAAATCAAGCTTAATTGACCTTTAAACTGATATTTAATCTTTGCCAGAGTGCAGCCTGTGCATTGGAGGCGCTCTAACCCTGTTGCTTGCTGTCAGTTTGAGTCACCATAAACAATCAACACAGACTAACTGGCATCCACTCTCAAACACATGCTGTAGACAGTTGCTGGTGCTACAGCCAGCTACATAAAAGCCAGCCTCAGTGAGGGTCTCGTGGTATTTGGGTGGAACAAATCTCACTGCCAAAGTGTTTCATGATGAGCTGTAATTTAGTTTCTGTTCACAGTTACAGATTTTGGTTTGGTTTGACGCTGCCTGATGAATTCTTTGTACTTTGAAGTCATCGAAGACTTCGGGCATTTACAGGCAAACTATCAGAAAGGGCTCAAAAAAAAGAAAAAGAATCCAGTTGGCAACCAAACCACAGCATTCATTCATGCAGTGAGGCTCAAGGCATCAAGGACAAGCACCAGTTTCCCAGGGAGTGAAGGAATACACCAGGTTGCCTTTTTATATGCGATTCCAGATGCCTCATTAGGACTTGATGTCTTTCATCATTATTCTTTCATGTAATTCTGTAGCACACAGCAGCTGCACACTTCTCACACTGTTTGTTATTTATGTAAATCATTTCATCAAAAAGCAAATAAACAACCTTTGAAAAAAAAATATTGAAATTGAGAAATCACAAGGTGAAAGACATCATTGGCCCAATCCTAAAGAGTTTATAAATTAGGCATTCAAGAAGGGGAAACTCCAGCTGTCTTTGCCCATTTACAGGCGTCAGCCACACACCTCATTTCTGTCAGAATATCTTTTCAGGCTTCTAGAGAAACATGACAAACAAAAGTCAATTTGAATTGAAGTTCAGAACGAGTCCAGTGGAAATGACCTTACTCAGTCCTCGAGTCGTCACAGGTTTGTTGATGTGTAAGAAATCCAGCGGCTTGATTCTTGTCTTTTCAGAGGGATCAGAGGCTTTAATAGCTGACATTTACTGGAGTTACCTAAAGCCTTGAGATATTCTGAAGGAAAGAAACAAAATTTGAGGTTCTTCAACAAGCCTGACCTACAAGCACATAATTATATCTGCACTGAAGACTAAACGGTGCATGTTTCTGCTGGTCAGGCTCTTTGTGTGATTCTGCTTTGCTCTGAATGGGAATCATTGCACAAAACTTTGTAAATAATCTTGGTGCACACACAGGAACACTGCTGCACAGCTGCTTTATATCATTTCAGTTTCAGTCTGTGCATTTGGTCAGACTGAATCTATTTTTGGACCAAAGTCCATCCGGTCAATCAGCCACTAGAACACCACCTCGGTAGTGCCACAGACATTATTTAAGGAGAAGCTCTATAATTCAATTAGCACTGAAGAAAAGAGCTCCCCAGCACCAAGGATAACAGATGCCCGGCCCCTGCCTGGAAATCAACGGTTCCCAACAGTTTCAGCTGTGTGGTGGCAGGAATATCTCTTTACTCCTTATAATACTAAAAATGTACATAAGAGTGCCTTTTTTTTTTAAACAAACAAAAAAATCATGTATGCATATAAATGCATATGTGTATATATTAGGAATGTGTGCGGCTAGTTGACTAGATGACTAATCGTTGCTATTGTCACTAGTCAGTACCAGACGTACTAGTTAGCCTAATTGTTAAGATTTTAATTGACACTCAGTGCCGGTAAATGTTTGCCCTAAATGGGCTCCACTGCTCAGGATGCCGCCCCACGACGCGCCCTGGATAAGTGGAAGTGTATTTGTATTTGTAACTGTAGAGCAACGAGCATCGTTCATAATGCGCCACACTTAAGTCACAGTTTATTCATTTTTCGGATGTCACTTTCTCGTATTCAGTGATGCGTGAAAATCTTTTGCAGCAACGCGTTGTCATATATTTAACATCAATTTATTTTAAGGTTTATTTTTGTCTTCGATGTTTGGAGTGCAGCGTTCATGATGCACGGTGCCGGGCAGTTAAGCAGCATTTAAAGCATTACAGAAGAACACGATTAATGGTTTCAAATATCTTTGTTTTTAAACACTGTCCATTAAACAGGCATCAAATTTAATTTGATATCTGAGTGTTTCTTAGTTTTAGTCGGTTAGTCTAATTTTTTTCTTTGTTTAGACTAATAAATTCCTTGCCAGGAACATCCCTAATATATATGTCAGCACTGTCAGCAGTGGGGAAAAAGTCCCCTTTAACAGGTGGAGACACAATCAGCTTAGGGTGGGCAGCCAGCTGCTGCGACCGGACGGGTGTGAGACGAAAGAGAAGAGCAGAGCTGACGTGATGCAGCCACTTCCTGAAAAAGCAAAGTTTGAAGCTTCCTCTTAATAACAGAGAGGGTGTCTGTCTGCTGAACCAAAGCTGGGTCCACGGGACAGGCTCTGCCTCCCAGTCTACAACCACGAGTGAGCCAGCAGTCCGAGGCTCTGTTGGGGCGACGCTATAGGATCGTGAAGATATGACGAGATCTGATCGTTCAGGACTGTTTGGGTGAGAAGAAGACTTTTTAAACAGGGATCCATGAAAAGAAGGTAATATGGGAAAAATATGATCTTTGTCTGCAGTCCCTGGCAGGACTTCTGCATTTTAAATCAGCTGAAGCTCTTCTCGGGGTTCTTAAGTCTTTGTTGATTTAAAGCAATAAAAAGACTTGAAGAAAAACTGATTTCTAACTGTGTGTTTTTTCTATCAGACTTGGGATCATCAGCTGTAAAGGTACTTTAGTCACTAAAGTAACTGTTGAGACTGAAGAGTATTATATTAATAACTGCTCCAATGGGCAATAATCGGGCTGGTAAGAACTAAGACAGCTAAAGTAAAATGTGAAGAGTAAAGTCATCATTTTAAACAGCAGTTTGCAAATTAACTCCCTGCTTTAAAAAACAGAAACAGCATCAAGCTTTAAGAACCACTGAACTGGATGTCTCCCATGTATTGCTGCGTGGAGTCTGCACTGGTGGGCGTGACCTTACTTCAAGGTTTTCTCACTGCAGAGGTGCGTACTCCCAGAGAAGCTCGACTCTGCTCCTTGATTGTTGGTGCTTCCTTTAAACTCCGAGTTTAAGGGGGAATAAATAAACGTCGGGAAAGTGCTGCAGTGTTTATCCTGAACGGCCCGGGTGAATGGGATTACAGTGCTTTTCACTGTATTGGAACTCGGCTGCAGCACCGTCTCCGGTTTATTAACAACGCTAAATAGACTTACAATCTTTTTTTCATCCTGGCAAAATCAAGGATTTAAAATAAAAAGCTAATGAATCTGCACCTAAACACACGACACAGAGACTCAAGCAGCAGTGTGAAGAGTTAAAAGATTTGCATACATGGTGACACAATAACTTCAGACAGTCTCCATATGGGCCGTTGGAACCAGTAAAATTGGAAATGAAAGCACAGATGCTGTCGCAATACATCGGGGATCAGGATTCAACAAAGAGTCTTAGAACTGTCAGAATGTGGCAACGAGACTGTGACTAGTGCTGCTTAGGAGAGGCACCTTCTGACAGCTTCACTTAGTGCATCATCCCTGTTTTTATGGCAGCCAAATTCATCATATTTCATATGTCAGTCAAATATGAAAAGATGTGGCTCTTATCTGCTGGCTAAAGCAACTCTGTGAAGTGTTTTTCACTTTCAGATAGATAATCTTTATGAAGTGCTTTACGATTAAAGACTTTAATAAGTTTCAATCCATTTAGCCCTCTTAAAAGTAATCAAACTTAGCAAATGCCTCGGTATCCCTTATACTTATCTTTTAATGGGTTATTTTAATGGGAAGTGCTAATCCAAATATCTAAATTATTATCAAGATGCAGTGATCATATTGATGTAAGACTCTGCATCTGATGTATCTGCCTCATCTATCTTTGCAACCATGCTGAACCCTCTAATTGGCCTCCATGACCTTCTATTCATAGCACAGGATCTGGCTCTGAGGCTGTGCCAAAGAGATGAAACTAATTATTTGAAACAAGACATGTTGTTTTATGACATTTTAATCCCACTGGTATTTATTATCCTTTACTTCCTCTGTTCTAAACTTGGTGTCACTTCACACAGCAGTGGTTTAACATGTGTGGATATATCTTGTCTAACTGGGTTTCCCCTTTTGGGATCAGCATTACTGACTGGAAAAATAAAAATGGTGATGTGGTGTATCCATTTTTTTAATATATGAATCAAGTATATTTGTGTGGGAGGTCAAAGTGTTGATGGCCCCAACTTCACCAAACTATGATGCACCCCCAGCTTTGTGTATTATGTAAACATCTTGTTTACTTGTTACTTTGATTTTGCTGAAGTAGATGCAGCAACATCCGGGGCTGAAAAATGAAACCATTGCAGCTGCTCCAAAAAGACGGCCACGTTCACATGTCCAACTATACAGCATTAAAAAGCTGTGGTTAGGTTTCCCCTTCATAACACCTGTTCATGGGGGGGTATTTTTATTACTTAACCACCTGGATTGGAATTAGGGATGTGGCCGCTTGGAAGAACAGGTGTCCTGACGGGAAGGTGATCTGAGAGCTGCCAGGCCTCACCTTTGAATTTGCAGTCACTGTGTTTGTGCTATCGGTGCTTTTTGGAGCGTTTTATTGGAACTATGTGACTAATATAATGTACAGAAGTTTGTATGTCTGTGTGTTGCATCAGTGTAGTTTATGGATGCAGCTTGCTAAACTGGCTTTCTAGTATTGGCTAATAATTTATTACTGCACTCTTTCATCCAAACATGGCAGCATTTGGCTCCAAAAAACATAAAATTGTGGTGGCCAAAATGGTAATGCTGAGGCTTCAAAATGTGCAGCTCACATCCAGTGGGTGGCGTCACAGCGGTTCCATCATCTATTTCAGTGCACGTCTTGATGAGTAATGCTGAAGTAATCTGTGTCTGCAGAATCCATTCTTCTGCACCTCTGAGCCATTTCCAGCAGAGCTGTTATGTTTCTTTAGATTATTCTGTGGAAGTCCCAATCTGACAACTTACACTTGTGCATCTGCGATTTTACCGTGCACATCAATTTGGTGCATTAAGCTTAGGAGCTAAATGTGTGTATATGACCCAGAGATCAAACAGCAGGTTTTACTGCAGGTCTGCCGTGTCCAGGTCCAGAGGTTGGACATCGTGCTCAGCAGTCACTGTGTTAAAGGAGTTAGAGAAGTGTCGCTCACTCTGTCCTCTTCGCCAAAATGAAATCCATTTTTGAGAGTGACTGTTTTGATACACTGGGGGAGACCCACTACACACCACAGACACACACATCCTTAAGCCAGAGTGGGACTTCCACTTATTCAGAAATAGGAGCCACAGTGGAAGCAGAACGAGAACAAGTCAGGTATGGTTTTAAATTTTTATAGGCAGAGTCTTTATGATCACTCCTTGTAAACAGTCACATTTTTGCAAACACAATGGCCACAAGCATCATAACAAATGTGTTTGTAAAGCCCTTTTGTGCTGCCTGCAGGGGCCCAGAAACTCTGATTCACCTTTGAACATGTTGGATTTTTACCTCTGGAAATGGGGCCATCAATATTTTACAAAATATTGGAGTTTTGATGCTTTTGTGACTTTCTGTAACTCGCACTCACTGCTGTCCGTTTGTTGGTAGCTGCAGAAACGTTTGCGATAAGCACCGGGGGCTGAGGCGTGGGTGTAATGGCTGGAATTCAGTTTTCTTTGTTTACTTTGTTGCTTCTTTGTGACTGTCGAGAACAAACGAGCGAGAATATGTTTGTGGGAATATTAATCTGCCTGATTTTAGTCAAAACTTAGTAAGAGTTATCCTCGACATTTTCAAACTGTGCTGTGGCAAGTGGCAATCACAGTGACGGGCATCCTTTGGTGCAGCTTTGCCCAGTACTAAACAATAATAAATATTCTGACTTTGAATTAATGACAAATAGCTCTGAGCTTGCCGTTCTGACTGATCAAAAATGCCGGCCTCTCTAACAGCTCTGACATGAGGTAGATGATGCATATTTATGATTTCCATCTGTGAGTATAAAATCATAAATAATGAAACATCTCTTTTTTTTCAAAGAGGGAGTTTATGCATCCATGTTTCCCGCAGATCTCGCCTGTTTTTTGGAAGCAGCTTTGGGATGCAGAGATCACTCCTGTTGTCTTTGTCCAAGTGTTCTGAATAAGGATTGCATAACTGCGTGAATAAATAGGCGAGAAAATTAAAATTTGTTCAGCTGAGGATCATTACTCATATTCATATGATAACTGATGTGGAGAGGGGAAAGTTTCCTCTCTGTGAAGCCTTGTCTACTTCTCAATTAAGTACACAATAAAACCTTTTTTTTCCCCTTAATGACATCATTACAGAGGTCAGAGGTCAGTGCTGCAGATCTCCTGAATGAGTGAACCGACTTTGATCTCACTTCTGTTTGTGTCATGAACTTTGCCCTCCAAATATGATGATGATGAGTATTATTACTACAATAATCGAATATGCATAAACCCAGACTAATGGCGTTCATGCACAACATGACATTTGAAGTTCTGTTATACTTTTTGTTGGCACTTTAAGAAGCAGGAGTGTTATACCTGCTTTATAACTGTTATGTTACAGATAAAGAAAGATGTTGAGTTTGCATTAAATAAGCAGCTCCAGCAGACTGTGTCCATGTAGATATTAGAGTCACTGACATGGTTAATAATTTCTACATTATCTTAAAGTGATTCAGCAGGAACATTTGCTGCTGTTTATAGCCAACCAAACGGCGCTGCTCCAACATGTGACATGTATTCAGTTTTGTAAAGATAAAATTATTGAATGGCATTTTGTCCTGCAGCTGTGGGAGCTTGTTAAACATGCACAGTAATTAGATTGAAAGTAATTAAAAATTAGTTCAGCTCTGATTACCTCATGATAAAAAGAAACTGCAGAAAAACATAATCCAGTCAAATGTGCTGATGCACTCACAGCACTGTGATATCGTTACAAAGCTTTTATTTTGAAAGTGTTGTGGGATGCCACACTGTCTTCTAAAACATTCAACATTAGTTACATGTCAGATTATCAAATAGTACCTTAATTTTTTCAATAATAATACGTTTGTAAACCATTTCCATGTATCTGTGAAATGTCACAAACAGATATAATCAGGGAGAAAATATGACTCCTGAAAGGTAACATTTTCAGCCCACTGGGGGCGGACATGCCGGCAGATGAATCAACACTAACATGTTAGTGCATGGATGGAGGTTCAAGGAAAACTTTAAACATGATGCATAAAAACTGCCACCAGGCTGAGTGAATCAAGAAGAGGAAAACCGTTTTTTGTTCAGACATGCTTGGTTTGATGTGTGGTTTCTTCTCCTCGACCATCACGTTCAAAGTAAAATACAAACTGGCCTCTCACACACACCTGATGTGTGAGCACTCCATCAGGAGTTAGCTGATAGTGAACATGTGTGAAACGCTGGATATAAAGCTTTCAGGTGCTGCAGTAACATGTTAATATTTAAATAAAATACGTCCCCTCAGTTTAACAGCTTTCTGTTCGGGCTGCATTTTGAAAACAACACTTTGGACTGTTTGATCTTGCTGATGCATCGTCCACATTTACCGCAGTGGCTTGAAGTGGTGTGGCTGCTGTGGCGTAACCGTGTTAGGGAAAAGCTCCTTTAGGAGGATCCAAAGGAACGGTGTGTCTCGAGCTCAGTGTGGGAGACAGATGGGGCCCAGATGGCTCCCAAAGAAAGGGTTATTAAAGCAGCTCCTTGCTGCTCTTCATCAGAGGTTCTGGAGTCAACCAGACTTGCATTTCCCCAGCAACCAGCAAGGTTTAGTATTTTCTCATTTAAAAACAAAAGATCCAGTTTGAATATGTTTTAGAAAATGAAATGTTTCCCACTTTGTGTATTTGTCACTGTGAAAAACAGCTTTCAAAACCAGGTGCCTCTGGATATTTTCAGTCCTCTGACCTGTCCCATCTTGGCTTGAGGCCATGAAGAAAGGCATTAACAGGTGTTAAGTTAGCATCTATTTGCTGATGTTTGCTTGAAGCCTCGCAGGTCCAGCCTGGTCTCACAGAAGGATGTGAAAGGACCTAAACTTCACCTCCATTCAGTAACGGTCTGTGTTAACTGTGCTGCCATCACCTTTCTGGAAATCTGTAGTTTTACATGCAGTAATTCACACAGTGACAACAATGATGTTTTAATTAAATATGTAGTTCAGGAGCTTAAAACGAAGCCTCCTGAGAGAGTGAAGCCCCAGCTAGTGTTCCACCTCTGAGTGTGAACTGAATCAGCATGTTAACTGAAACTTTCAGAGATCACTGATGTAATGCAGAGTCATCTTACCTATATGTTGGTGATACATGATACATGCGTGTTTCGGATCGTCTCCCTGTCACAGGAACACGATGCTGTTTTACAGTAGCTCAGAGCAGGAATTTCTCTTAAACAGAACTGCTTAGCTGAGAAGAGCTTTGCAGGGGAAGGTTGTGTCTTTCAGAGGATGTGCCATTCAAGCAGTTTTTGTTCAGGTGTGTAGAGAGTGAGACCCAAATGCAGGCAGAAATAACAAAAACTACTTTTAATTAGGTTGAATGACAAAGTCCAAATAACAAATTCCTAACTGAGCACAAATCTAAACCCAAAGGTTTGTAGGAAACCAAGGAAAACAAAGAGCACACTGGGGAAGATACACAGCACTCTGACAAAGGGCACGCAGGAGCTGTGCTGTATATACACAGAGGACTTATTAGTGAACAAAGACGAGGAACGAGGAATAGCAGAACACGATTAACACGGGAGAAAACGTCAAGGAATCAGAGAGAGGCAGAGACAGGAAGTAAAACTAAAACATGACATAAGAAAATAACTAGAAAGCTGATACATACGAGAATGAGAGGCAGAGCCTTCAGCTTTCAGGACCCTCTATTTTTAAGATTAGGCTTAAAACTTTCCTTTATGATCAAGCTTATAGTTAGGGCTGGATCAGGTGACCCTGAACCCTCCCTTAGTTATGCTGCTGTAGGCCTAGGCTGCTGGGGGGTTCCCATGATGCACTGAGTGTTTCTTTTCATTCACCTCTTTTACTCTGTTTATACTCTACCCTGTATTTAATCATTAGTTATTATTAATCTCTGTCTCTCTTCCACAGTGTGTCTTTTGTCCTGTCTCTCTCCCCTCAGCCCAACCGGTCACAGCAGATGACCCCCCCCTCCCTGAGCCTGGTTCTGATGGAGGTTTCTTCCTGTTAAAGGGAGTTTTTCCTTCCCACTGTCACCAAGTGCTGCTCACAGAATCAGAATCTTTATTGTCATTGTACACAGAAGTTGCACAACGAAATTTAAAATGCATTCCTTTTTAGGTGCCTCAGACAATAAATAATAAAATAATAAAAATATGAGTGATAAAAATGATTACTAAAATACAGTGCACAATAGTAAATTAAATTAACAGACGAATCTAGCCCCAATACACACACCAACGCAAGCACACAGTCAGCACTACCACCCCACATCACTGTCCAAACCACACAGAGTTCAGTTCAATGATAGCCCTGGCATAAAAGCTGTTCCTCAGTCTGTTTGTTCTGGCCTTCATTGTCCTGAAACGTCTGCCTGATGGCAGTAGCTGAAACAAGGAGTGTCCAGGGTGTGAGGGGTCCTGGAGGATGTTCTGTGCCCTCCTCTGGCAGAGGGCATTGAACAGTTCCTGGAGGGAGGGCAGGGGACAGCCTATGATCTTTTGAGCCGTGTTGATGATTCGCTGGAGTGTTTTCCTGTCTGCTGCTGTGCAGCTGTTGAACCACACGCACAGACAGTAGGTCAGGATGCTCTCTACAGAGCAACGGTAGAAGGACACCAGCAGATTCTGGGTCAGATAGTTGCTCCTAAGAACCCTCAGGAAATGCAGTCTCTGTTGGGCCTTCCTGACAATGCTGGTCGTATTGATACTCCAGGTCAAATCATCCTGCAGATGTACTCCCAGGAACCTAAAATCTGAAACCAGCTCCACTTCATCCCCCTCGATGAACAGAGGTTGAATGACATGTGTTGTCCTCCTAAAGTCTACTACCATCTCCTTTGTCTTAGTGGTGTTCAGGATCAAGTTATTCTCACTGCACCACCTTGACAGCCGCTGCACCTCGTCCCGGTATGCTGACTCATCCCCGCCTGATATGAGCCCCACCACAGTGGTGTCATCCGCAAACTTAATGATGCAGTTACTGGCATGTGTGGAGGTGCAGTCATGTGTGTAGAGGGTGAAGAGTAGGGGACTCAGCACACAGCCCTGTGGAGAGCCGGTGCTGAGGCTGATGGCTGAAGAGAGGTGGGGACCTACTCTTACCCTCTGGGAACGATCTGTCAGGAAGTCCTTGATCCAAAGACAGGTGGAGCGTGGTATCCCCAGATCTGACAGTTTAGTCACCAGTCTGCCAGGAAGGATGGTGTTAAACGCCGAGCTGAAGTCCACAAAGAGCAGCCGAGCGTAGTTCCCCCCCTGCTCCAGGTGAGAGAAGGCAGAGTGGAGGGCCGTGGCAATGGCGTCCTCTGTGGACCGGTTGGCTCTGTAGGCAAACTGGTGGGGGTCTAGTCTGGGGGAGAGACTGGAGATGACGTGAGCCCGGACAAGCTTTTCAAAGCACTTCATAACAATTGGTGTGAGTGCTACTGGCCTGTAGTCATTCAAACCTCTGATAGTGTTCTTCTTGGGGATGGGGACGATAATGGAGGACTTCAGGCAGGAAGGGACAGCAGCCTGGCTCAGGGACTGGTTAAAAATGCTGGTAAAAATACCAGCCAGCTGAGCCGCACAGACCTTCAGTATCCGTCCAGAGACACCATCGGGCCCCACAGCTTTCCTGGGGTTCACAGTTTCCAGCATACGCCTCACCTCTTGCTCTTGCAGCCTGAGGATGCTGCTGCTGCCTGCTGAGGGATGTTGGATGGCTGTCTCTGATTGCTGTACCTCAAAGCGTGCAAAGAAGCTGTTCAGCTCCTCTGCCAGATTGATGTTACGCTGATCAACTAACAGGCTGGGTTTGTAGTTCAAAATATGCCGAACCCCTTGCCACACCTGCCTGAAGTCGTGGCTCTGGAAACAGTCCTCAATCCTCCTCTTATACACAGCCTTGGCCTCCCTGATGCCCCTCTTCAGGTTGGCTCTGGCAGCGCTGTAAAGCGCCCCATCACCAGCTCTGAAGGCGATGTTCCTTTCTCTGAGTAAGCTCTGCACCTTTCCATTCATCCATGGCTTTCTATTTGGAAAAACCCGGATATTCTTGTCCACAGTTACAGTGTTGGTGCAGAACTTGATGTAGTCCAGAACAGCCGAGGTGTACTGCTCCAGGTCCTGGTGCTTGAATACGTCCCAGTCAGTTGTTTCAAAGCAGTCCTGCAGCTGTTGAGAGGCACCTTCAGGCCAGGTCTGAACAGTCTTAGATGTAGAAAGAGCAGTTTTGCTGAGGGGGGTGTATGCTGGAATCATAAGCAGGGACAGATGGTCTGACTGGCCCAGATGTGGCAGTGGCACAGCCCTGAAACCCAGCTTGATGTTAGAGTAGACTTTATCCAGTGTGCTGTTCCCTCTTGTAGGGCATTTAACATGCTGATGGAACTTGGGTAGAACAGTCTTTAAATCGACATGGTTAAAGTCTCCTGCAATGATGTGTACAGCCTCAGGATATCTGCTCTGTTGACTGCAAACCGTGTCATGTAAGAGACTAACAGCCGAGTTAGCATTAGCATCAGGGGGAAGATAAACAACAGTGATCAAAACAGCTGTAAACTCACGGGGCAGATAGATGGGCCTGCATTTAACAGTCATGTACTCCAGGTCCGGGGAGCAGTGGCTGTTCACAGTCATACTGTCTGTACACCAGCTGTTGTTTACATACAAGCACACACCCCCTCCTCTGCTCTTACCGGAGGTCCGCATTCTGTCATGCCGGTGCGTTGTCCTGCCGGCTAGCTCGATGGCTGCATCAGGAATGGATGAATGAAGCCAGGTCTCAGTGAAGAGCAAAACGCAGCAGTCCTTCACGGTCCTGTTTGTAGCCACCAGCAGTCTCAACTCATCCATTTTATTCGGGAGTGATCTTACATTGGCGAGGAAAACACTGGGTAACGGAGGTCTATGAGGCCGTTTACGTAGCCTCTCCAAAACGCCAGCTCTGCCGCCTCTTTTCTGCCTCCTTTCTCTGCGCCGTCTCCGTCTGCGACCCCCCCTCACAGGGATGATGAACCACAAAGAGCCAGGTGGTCTGGCGATGTCCACCGGGATGTTGTGAGAGTGGAGGAAGTCAGCCGTAACCGCCTGCTCACTTTGTGCTCCTATATGTAGGAGTTCGTGCCGTCTGTATGTTATAATGTCCGCCCGACATAATGGTGATGTGTTGAGCCACAGTTGAAGCACACATAACAACATACACAATTTCACAGAGCACCGAAAAGGAGAGCACTGAGCCGCTGCGACTATGCGCGCCGCCATCTTGGATATGTATATCACAGGGGGTTATCTGATTGTTGGGATTTTTCCAGGATACTATAGGTCCTTTACTTCACAGTATAAAGCACTTTGAGGTGACTGTTCAGTGTTGAAGGTAGGAAGTGCCTCATCTTCTCTACATTATAGTGGATGCTTATATTCCCAGTGTTTCAGTGAAGTGGACACATTATAAGAGTTCCATTATATGTTTAAGTCATGTTTTATCTTCTGAACCAAAGCCTATCTTTTCATATGCAGTATACGTTTTCCTTATGAATTGAATTTTAGCTCTGCAAATATTTACGCAGTAATTTTACACTCCACTGACTAAAATAGGCACCTTTTCTGAAAAGTTTTGAAGGGCATGCTGGGAAATATATTACTTGTGCTTCCTAACCTTTCTCCCTGTCATTTGTGTAAATTGCCCCTGAAGCCGTTGACATCATCTGTACAATAATTTGTTTTTCGGCGAGTGTCTTACAAAGCAGTTTGCCCGTGCTGCAGCACTTTGAATTATGTTTAGCAAGCCAAAGCAAAAAAGTGCTGCTCAACAGAGGAAACAGAGAAGAGAGATGGATGATCATACTGCCAGGACTCAGCACGACACCTGAAAGATGAAACTTAAACTAGTCACCCCTGAGGGGTGACTAGTTTGTCTTTGTGTGTTTGTGAAGGATTGAAGCATTGTTACCACTTATATGTGCTCAGACTGTAGTATATGTGTGATATGTCTAGAGGCTGGTCCACCAGAAAAGACTGTTAGATTATTAGGATTTCTATAAATGAGTGTGCGTGTTTGGTACGGTGACCCCGTCCAGTCTGTCAGGATCTGTGGTTAATGGGCTTTTGTTCCCTGCTTACATCACAGCTGTCTTTGTGTTACTTCAGTGAGGCTGAATCTGTTTGGGGTCTGCAGGAACCTCATTGAAGAAGATGGTGTGAGTTTATTTCATGAGCTTAAATAAATGTATCTGTCCATGGTGCTGATCAAAAGCTGGAATGATGCTACTGATATCATTGATTATTGCTATATGCTATTATCTTTTCACTTACTGTTTGTGTGTGTGTGTGTGTGTGTGTGTGTGTGTGTGTGTGTGTGTGTGTGTGTGTGTGTGTGTGTGTGTGTGTGTGTGTATACAGCGTAGTTTTAAGGGCCCAAAATAATATCTGCCTGGGGCCGATCGTGGAGTTGTCCCGCCTGTGCGACTGTTACAAATAACAGCCTATATAAATAAACCTGAGCTGAACTGAACTGAGTCACTTCTCCCTTCTTTGAATTTCAGTGTCTGCACATAGAAGGGTGGGCAGGGGGGCCCTCACAAGACCAGAAGGATCAGTTACTGCAGATGGAATAAGTCTTCTGTTGACTCCACTGGTCCTGACTGAGCTGCCTCTGTGGTTGTTTCTGCTATCGTGTCTCCAAGACCACATTTTGTAGTGATGACACTCACACATTACCAGCTATGCAACTGTAGCAGTGATGTGCACCAGATGATTATGTATCGTAAAAGCAGCATCAAATACACCAAAATGTAAAAAGAATGTGAGACTGAGGCACAAAGAGTGTAGAGACTAAAGCTCTGATTCTGCGTCCACCTTACATCTGGCACCCTTTAGTGGTCATCAGTCTGACTTACACCCATTTTTATTTGAACTGCGTACCTGTGGAGTTTGCTGACTGCATCTCAGATGCTTTCACGTCTGCCTGCATCCAGACAGGCAGACATAAAGCTGAAAACAACATCAGGTTCACTGTTTGTAAAAACGTGTCACAAAAATCTGAGCAAAATCAAAGCAGTCCCATGCTGGCTGTGACACTGAATATAAATACATATGCCTACAGTCCGTCCTGATCGGATCCTCCTTTTGCAGTTTTGTGACTAAAATGTAACGCTGTGGAATCTGAAGCAGAGAAAGGAATCCAGCCTTTTCCTGTTTTTTCACATTAGGCTTGCAGTGCCTCTGTTTCTCTGTCCTCCACCTGACACAAAAGTCTATCAGTAACCTGCACCAAGGGTTAGAGTATGTGTTCAGGATTTTAAGAGGCATGCAATACATTGTATCAGGCTCCCAAGGTGAAAGGGAGAGACAGGGGCCCGAGATTAATTCAAGCCACAGTATAATGAGGCCGCTCTCAGACTTCCCTGGTGAATAAAGACAAATGGCTTTTGTTTGTGCCAGCTTTGCCATCTTGCATTGATAACTCCAATAATTCCATTTCATGCCCAAGTCTCATCTGCCAGTGGAGAAAACAACAAAAAATGTGAAATAAACTGTAATTGAGGGAGGCTTTTATTAAGTGACAGGGTATTTTCATACTCTAGTGGAAGCAATCCCAAGGGGGGTGGGTGGGTGGAAGGAGGGAGAGCGAGCTGAGATGACAATGCTGTCCTCTCTCTGGAAAACAGTCTGTCATCGAGCACAACAAGTATCTCGCTTCCAGTCGCCTTGTTCTTAGCTGACTGGAGATTTGCATGCAGGGCTCTCGTATAGGGGCTGTCACATTAAACATGTAACTTGTCAGGGTTAAGAGATGCACAGATCAAGCTGCCACAGCTTGATGTCGTAGAATCACTGTGGTGATTAATTAAAGCCCCGATCAATAATCACTGTAGTTGTTCCACTGGCCCTCCCAGCCCTACTCTCTGCCTACACTGTCGTATCACTGACGAGGCATCAAAGTTAATGAGGTCATCATAAATGGACTGCATCAGTCATGTCGCCATGTGACCTTGAACCTGTCCCACAGCTGATGACAGCAAAGCATCACTGCTTCAGTGAAGACCCGGGCCTTTAAAAACTATTTCCTGTCATCTCTGCCTTTTTTAAATCGCTCACTATTCTTTATGAAGACATGTAGTTGTATATGAATTAAAGTCAAACAAAACAGATTCAAAATTTTCAGTTTTTTTCACTTAAAAATGTTGCAGAATTCTTAATTCTGTCCACCCTGGCAGTCTGTATCATGAATGAATGAATGAATGAAGTTTTATTGCCATGTGGGTGAACAAGTTCACACATTGGAAATTGCAGTTACAGAACACCATCCAAGAATACACAAAACACAACACACATGGGGGGATATGTAACTTGTCAGGGTTAAGAGCTTAGCCGCCGTTAGCTCCCCCCCAGCAGATCCCGAGCAGCAGGGAAAACAGGCCAGCTGGGTGACGGTGAGGAGGAAGCGTAGTCCTAAGCAGAAGCCCCGGGTACACCACCAACCTATTCACGTCTCTAACCGTTTTTCTCCACTCGGCGACACACCCGCCGAGGAACAAACTCTGGTTATTGGTGACTCTGTTTTGAGAAACGTGAAGCTAGAGACACCGGCGACCATAGTCAAATGTCTTCCAGGGGCCAGAGCAGGCGACATTCATGGAAATTTGAAACTGCTGGCTAAGGCTAATCGTAGATTTGGTAAGATCGTTATTCACGTCGGCAGTAATGACACCCGGTTACGCCAATCGGAGGTCACTAAAATTAATATTGACTCGGTGTGTAACTTTGCAAGAACGATGTCGGACTCTGTAGTTTTCTCTGGGCCCCTCCCCAATCAGACCAGGAGCCACATGTTTAGCCGCATGTTCTCCTTGAATCGCTGGCTGTCTGAGTGGTGTCCAAAAAACGACGTGGGCTTCATAGATAATTGGCAACGTTTCTGGGGAAAACCTGGTCTTGTTAGGAGAGACGGCATCCATCCCACTTTGGATGGAGCAGCTCTCATTTCTAGAAATCTGGCCAAATTTATTAACCCTCCTAAAAACTGACTACCCAGGGTTGAGACCAGGAAGCAGAGTTGCAGTCTTACACGCCTCTCTGCAGCTTCTCTCCTCCTGCCATCCCCCCAAAACCCCATCCCCATAGAGTCGGTGCCTGCTCCCAGACCACCAAAAACCAAAGCTAAAATCAGCAAAAAACTATTTAAGCATAAAAATTCAAAAACAATAAATAATACAGCTTCATCAACTGCACCAAAGAATAAAACAATTAAATGTGGATTGTTAAACATTAGGTCTCTCTCTTCCAAGTCCCTATTAGTAAATGATTTAATAATTGATCAACGTATTGATTTATTCTGCCTTACAGAAACCTGGTTACAGCAGGATGAATATGTTAGTTTAAATGAATCAACACCCCCGAGTCACAGTAACTGTCAGAATGCTCGAAGCACAGGTCGAGGAGGAGGATTAGCTGCAATCTTCAATTCCAGCTTATTAATTAATCAGAGACCCAGACAAAGTTTTCATTCTTTTGAAAGCCTGACTCTTAGTCTTGTCCATCCTAATTGGGAAAATCAAAAACATGTTTTATTTGTTATTATCTATCGTCCACCTGGTCCCTACTCAGAGTTTCTGTCTGATTTCTCAGACTTTTTATCTGATTTAGTGCTCAGTTCAGATAAAATCATTATAGTGGGTGATTTCAACATCCATGTAGATGCTGAGAATGACAGCCTCAACACTGCATTTAATCTATTGTTAGATTCAATTGGCTTCTCTCAAAATGTAAAGGAGCCCACCCACCACTTTAATCATACTCTGGATCTTGTCCTAACATATGGCATAGAAACTGAAGACTTAACAGTATTCCCTGAAAGCCCCCTCCTGTCTGATCATTTCTTAGTAACATTTACATTTACTTTAATGGATTACACAGCAGTGGGGAATAAGTTTAATTACAGTAGAAGTCTTTCTGAAAGTGCTGTAACTAAGTTTAAGGATCTAATTCCTTCATTGTTATGCTCTTCAGTGCCATGTGCCAACACAGTGCAGAGCAGCTACCTAAACTCTGCTCCCAGTGAGGTTGATTATCTCGTCAATAGTTTTACATCCTCACTGCGTATAACTTTGGATACTGTGGCTCCTCTGAAAAGGAAAGCTTCAAATCAGAAGTGCCTGACTCCGTGGTATAATTCACAAATGCACAGCTTAAAGCAGATAACCTGAAAGCTGGAGAGGGAATGGCGTCTCACTAAATTAGAAGATGCTCATTTAGCCTGGAAAAAGAGTTTGTTGCTCTATAAAAAAGCCCTCCGTAAAGCTAGGACATCTTACTATTCATCATTAATTGAAGAAAATAAGAACAACCCCAGGTTTCTTTTCAGCACTGTAGCCAGGCTGACAAAGAGTCAGAGCTCTGTAGAGCCGAGTATTCCTTTCACGTTAACTAGTAGTGACTTCATGGATTTCTTTACAAATAAAATTTTAGACATTCGAGAAAAAATTATTCATAACCATCTCAAAGATTATTCTTCATGTTCGGCTGCTTTCAGCACTGCTGGTATTTGTTTAGACTCTTTTGCTCCAGTTGATCTTTCAGAGTTAACTTCAATAGTTACTTCCTCCAAACCAGCAACATGTTTGTTAGATCCCATTCCTACTAGACTGTTCAAAGAAGTCTTTCCAATTATTGATGCTTCAATCTTAAAAATGATCAATCAGTCTTTATTAGTTGGCTATGTACCACAGACCTTCAAGGTGGCTGTAATTAAACCTCTGCTTAAAAAGCCATCACTTGACCCAGCTGTCTTAGCTAATTATAGGCCAATCTCCAACCTTCCTTTTCTCTCAAAGATTCTTGAAAGAGTAGTTGTAAAACAGCTAACTGATCATCTGCAGAGGAACGGTTTATTTGAAGAGTTTCAGTCAGGTTTCAGAATTCATCACAGTACAGAAACAGCATTAGTGAAGGTTACAAATGATCTTCTTAGAGCCTCTGACAGTGGACTCATCTCTGTTCTTGTCCTGTTGGACCTCAGTGCAGCTTTTGATACTGTTGACCATAACATTTTATTACAGAGATTAGAGCTTGCTATAGGTATTAAAGGTACTGCACTGCAGTGGTTTGAATCATATTTATCTCATAGACTCCAATTTGTTCATGTAAATGGGGAGTCTTCTTCAGACAGTAAGGTTAATTATGGAGTTCCACAGGGTTCTGTGCTAGGACCAATTTTATTTACATTATACATGCTTCCCTTAGGCAGTATTATTAGAAAGCACTGCATCAATTTTCATTGTTATGCAGATGATACTCAGCTTTACCTATCAATGAAGCCAGATGACACACATCAATTAGTTAAACTGCAGGAATGTCTTAAAGATATTAAGGCCTGGATGACCTCTAATTTCCTGCTTCTAAATTCAGATAAAACTGAAATTCTTGTTCTCGGCCCCACAAATCTTAGAAACACGGTGTCTAACCAGATACTTACTCTGGATGGCATTACTTTGGCCTCCAGTAACACTGTGAGAAATCTTGGAGTCATTTTTGACCAGGATATGTCCTTCAATGCACATATTAAACAAATATGTAGGACCGCTTTTTTGCATTTGCGCAATATTTCTAAAATTAGAAACATCCTTTCTCAGAGTGATGCTGAAAAGCTCATTCATGCATTTATTACTTCTAGGCTGGATTATTGTAATTCATTATTATCAGGCTGTCCTAAAAGCTCCTGAAAAGCCTTCAGCTGATCCAAAATGCTGCAGCTAGAGTACTGACAGGGACTAGAAAGAGAGAGCATATTTCTCCCATGTTGGCTTCTCTTCATTGGCTCCCTGTTAAATCTAGAAGAGAATTTAAAATCCTTCTCCTCACATACAAGGTCTTGAATAATCAGGCCCCATCTTATCTCAAAGACCTCATAGTACCATATCACCCCAACAGAGCACTTCGCTCTCAGCCTGCTGGCTTACTTGTGGTTCCTCGGATACTTAAGAGTAGAATGGGAGGCAGAGCCTTCAGCTTTCAGGCGCCTCTTCTATGGAACCAGCTTCCAGCTTGGATTCAGGAGACAGACACCCTCTCTATTTTTAAGATTAGGCTTAAAACTTTCCTTTATGATAAAGCTTATAGTTAGGGCTGGATCAGGTGACCCTGAACCATCCCTTAGTTATGCTGCTATAGGCCTAGTCTGCTGGGGGGTTCACATAATGCACTGTTTTTCATTCACCTTATTTACTTTGTTTATACTCCACTCTGCATTTAATCATTAATTGATATTAATCTCTGGCTCTCTTCCACAGTTCTCTCCCCTCAGCCCAACCGGTCGCGGCAGATGACTGCCCCTCCCTGAGCTTGGTTCTGCTGGAGGTTTCTTCCTGTTAAAAGGGAGTTTTTCCTTTCCACTGTCGCCAAGTGCTGCTCATAGGGGGTCGTTTTGACTGTTGGGTTTTCTCTGTATTATTGTAGGGTCTTTACCCACAATACAAAGCGCCTTGAGGCGACAGTTTGTTGTGATTTGGCGCTATATAAATAAAATTGAATTGAATTGAATTGAATTGAATTGAATATGTGTCCTGGGGTCATGCAGCCGACTTGCAGCGCTACCTTTGGCAGGAGGAGAAAACAACACATCATGGGGAAGTTAGGTTAAAAAAAAGTCATCTGGTACAGTGCTCAAAAGAGCACTATACCAGGGTCCAAAAAAACCACCTCAGCAAAGCATTTGCACATGTAAAGCTAGGACAGCGGCGGTAGGTGAGGTCAGGTCAGGAGGGAATGCAGACGGAGACGAGAGGGGGGGGCATTGTGGAGCCAGATGCCAGGTTCCAGCCAAAACAGTTCGCTGATAGTGGTGGAATTTCATCAGCGGCCGTGATACACCAGACCCAGCTTCACAAATCACAACGCAGAGTGGGGGGAAGAGCAGCCGCACACAGAGCCCTGGAGAGAGATATGGTTGCCAACCCAAGGCCGGCAGGGGAGCCGAATTCCTGATAACAAATGTTGTTTTGGAACAGGCTGCTTGTTTTTCCAACAGCCTTCAGTCTTACTGGGAAACCATTCAAAAATCCAATATTCCAAATTCGTTGATTGCCGTCCTCACTGTGCAGAACCGAACTATATCTCCTGATCTAACCCCTCTCGCCTGCGAGCTCGCTAATCTTGCGGCTCAGGTCCACCAGGCTTTGAGTCTGAGTTTGTACGGCTCTGCTCAGCCCTTCCACCTGGGTCGGCAGCCTCTGCAGATGTCGAACCGCCGTCCAGATTTTCTTAATTTGCCAGTAAAGCAGGTATCCACCGAGCCCAAACAGAGAAGATACCGCTACCAAAAGGCCAAATATATATGCGTCTTCCACGTCTTCCACTCCAAGGGCTGAGAAGCACACAGGTCTCCACGAGCTCCAAGAGTCGATGACGTATCCAACCGGGTCTGTTCCACTCGGACACGCAGGCTCCCCTGTCCCGGATCTCATAGTGGAAAAAATTCGATCAATGATGGAGAATGCCCAGTTTGCCAGATCCATGTTTCAATCTTGTTCTTATTCGGACAGTGTGTAAAAGACGCTCTCACAGCAAGCAGCAAGCGGAGAGATGGGGAGGGCAGGGAGAGAAAGTGTGACCGTCTCCGACAAGAGCAGGAAGAAGGGAGGCTGTAGCTCAGCAGTTGGTGGTGATTAAAATTGCTGCAGTGTTGTTATATTTATTTTAATACATGTGTGCATGTGAACATTTCTCAGTTGCTGCAGGATGATGGCGACGTAACTGCTGGGAAATCATTGCTGCTGATCCTGGGCGAGCCTCTAACGTATCCATTGATTGGATGTTTGGTGTCCATATTTTTGGACTCTGGGCTTGAGGTGTGTTATAAATTATGGTACTAGAATGTTGGCAGCTGACCCTTTGGGTCCTGCAGGGTTTGGGGTTGCACAGTGGGACCTCCCAGCATCTCTCCTGTTGTGGCATATCCTGCAGATGCTTGATTAGCTTAAGATCTGGGCAGTTTGGAGACCTGATCAATGTCTTGGCCTTTCATTCCTGAGTATTTTTTACAGTGTGGCAGGATCATTTTACATGTCAAAATTCAAACATCCATGTAATTCCAAAGGTTTTCCAGCAGAACATTTCATTTCAACAAGATACACTCAGCAGTTTCGATGTTGTGGCCTGTCTTTGTATATTTAGCTTTGCTGGTATCCTTTATGCCCAAGATAACACTTAGTGCCCTGAATTCATCAGTCACTAACTTTAATTAGGAGACTGACAATAATGACCCAGCAATGAGAGCGATGAGACCTCCAGCCCACGTACTCTCCAAACTCATGATTTCTCAGTCTCATTGTGGTCTCTTTAACACACGGGATTTTCTTATAGCAGATCATTAAAGCAGATGTATGTTTATGGTAGGCTTTTCTGTTCCTTCCTGTTTCTTTTGTATGATTTGCAATTTCCTTTCTCTACTAAGCCAAAATATAAAACAATAAGCTTTTAATAATCAGCTGGGAAGGTTCAGCCTGGTGCTCCGGGTCCCCTTCACAGCAGATGGCTGCCCCTCCCTGAGCTGAAGGTTCTTCCTTCCCACTGTCACCAGGTGCTGCTCACACAGGACTTTCTGATTGTTGGGGTTTTCTCTGTATTGGAGTAGGGTCTTGACTCAACATTATTAAGCACCTTGAGGTGACTGTTAATAATTCAATTCATTTCAATTTTATTTATATAGCACCAAATCACAACAAACAGTTGCCTCAAGGCACTTTGTATTGTGGGTAAAGACCCTAAATAAATAACAAATAATAAATAAGACTAAATTAAACGAAATACAATTTTGTTGAATTGGTACAGGGGCAGCACGATGGCACAGTGGTTAGCACAGGTGCCTCACAGCAGGAAGGTCCTGGATTTGAATCCGCCATCTGGTTTCCTCTGGGTACTCCGGTTTCCTCCCACAGTCCAAAGACAGTTAGTGGGTTTCGGTTAATTAGTGATTGTAAATTGCCCTTAGGTGTGAGTGTGAATGGTTATCTGTCCTCTGTGTTAGCCCTATGACAGACTGGTGACCTATCCAGAGTGGACCATGGCTCTTGCCTATGGCAGCAGGGATAGCCCCCCGCCCCCCCACCCCAACCAGATGAGCAGAAGAAGATGGATGGATGGATGGATGGATGGTGCATAATCATAGACATTAAGCAGTATTCAACACTTGTAACACTCATAAATGGTGAAATGCAGGCTGGTATTTTCTCCTTCAAAAAGAAGTACTGGATCATTGCTTTTGTGCTGGATTTACCACTTTAGACCTCCTTTCCTCTGTTTTATTACACTTAATAATGCTACAATGCTTCAGGCTTTCTTTTGATACCCTGAAGGAGGCACACCAGGAATTCTTTGTTTAGTCATTAAAAATGTAAATGTATAATTAAGAAGTTGTTATATTTTCATTTGTTTCTTTGTTCTTAGGTTGTCTTCATGATAATTCTTTAGATAAATTTGTTTGTTAATCAGTTCGTTACTCACCCTGAAGCTGATTTCGACTCCTGCAGCTTCTTAAACTCGTAAACAACATATATCACTTTTAACAAGTTGTTCGTGTGGCTGCTTGGGAGCTGAGGATGCTGGCTCTTTGTTATCTCGTGTCGCAGTCTCCTCTGCATGATGCATTTTCAAATAGGTAAAATTTGACTTCTGTGGCAGAAGAGATTTTATATTCAAAGTGGCCCATGTGGTAACAATAATGTACAACAGTGACTTATTCATTAGTTTTTGGTAGTTTCTATCTGTTCATGTGGTGAACGTCTTGACAAACTCACTATATTTGGTTTATTTGAAGTTGTTTCTCACCAACTGGTAAAAACAAATCAAACTTTTTTTTTGGTCACCACCACTTTCAGGAAAAAAATGCTGCTCATTATTTTCATACTTACATTCAGCAACGAGCTGCTAACACTGCTGAAATGTCACTTGGTTAAAGAAGGAAATGTATCTTGCTTTTGCTGGAAATGCCGTTGAAAACACAGAGATGATAAATATTAAAGTTGCAGATCAATGTATGCAGAATAGATCCATCCATCCATCCATCCATCCATCCATCCATCCATCCATCCACTTTCACTTATCCAGGGCCGGGTCTCGGGGGCAGCAGCCTAAGCAGTGAAGCCCAGACCTTCCAGCTCACACAGAGGGGTACACAGAGGCATCTGTAAGTTAGCTGAGATATATAAGCTCTCCAGCATGTCCTGGGTCTGCCCCGGGGCCTCCTCCCAGTAGGACATGCCTGGAACGCCTCACCCAAGAGGTGCCCAGGAGGCATCCTAGTCAGATGTCCAAACCACCTCAACTGACTCCTTTCGATGTGGAGGAGCAGCGGCTCTACTCTGAGCGCCTCTCAAATGACTACGCTCCTTACCCTCTGCTCTAAGGGAGAGGTCAGCCACCCTTCAGAAGAAGCTCATTTCTGCTGCTTGTGTCCACAATCTCGTTCTTTCAGTCATTACCCAAAGCTCGTGACCATAGGTGAGGGTAGGGATGTAGATTGATGGCTAAATCGACAGCTTCGCTTTTAAGCTTTCGCTTTTGTGTTGTATGGAGATCTGCCCCAGATCTCCATACAACACTGCAGAGGCAGCTGGGCAATCGTAGGGCCCTACAACAGCCCTACAATTGCCCATAGGCCTTCAGGAACTCAGAGCGAATTTCCTCCACCCCAGGGGCCCTGCCACCCAAGAGTTGTTTAACCACCTCAGCAACCTCACCCCCAGTGATGGATGAGCTGGCCTCACTGAACTCCTCTCATGCCCGAGTTTTTGCTTCAGCCCCGAGCTGTGTTCAGATGGCCTGCCAGAGGTGGGAGTTGAAAATCTAACGGACTGGGGCCTCTGTCAGGGGTTCCCAGCACGCCCTCACTATATGTTTAGGTGTGCCAGGTCTGTCCAGCATCCTCCCCTGCCACCTGATCCAACTGACAGCTCCTTTCTTCACCCGAGTGTCCAGAACATACGACCGCAGATCTGATGATACAGAATCGATCATCGACCTGTGAACTGGGGCTTCCTGGTGCCACGTGCACTTATGAACATTCCTATGTTTGAACATGGTGTTTATTATGGACAAACTGTGGTTGAAGCCCAGTAACAAAACACCATCAGGCAGGCCGTTCCTCCAGGTCTCAGTCATTGCCCACGTGAGTGTTGAAGTCTCCCAATAGGACGATGGAGTCACTGGATGGAGCACCATCACGACTCCAAAAAGGGTGGGTACTCTGAATTGTCATTTGGGGCATAAGCACAAACGACAGTCCCAAGTCCAAGTAACGCTGTCCCAGCGAGGGTAAACTGTTCCCTTGTTCTTTCTTCCATCTTTCTTCCATATGGGTCAATTGCTAACAACTATCTGTTGATGAAAATAATGTCCTTAATCATCAATAGCAATGACATTCAAAACTACAAAAATTTAACCCAAGATGTAACTGGACTTTCCTTATAAGTATAGTTTACAATAAAGTTCAGTGTGGCTTAAAACATACCAGCTATAAACCTTCAGTACCATACAGGAGTTACTTTAAGGGATTAGAACCTCCATCCATCCATTTTCTTCCACTTATCCTGGCTGAAGCCTATCCCAGCTCCTATAGGGCGAGAAGCAGGGTGACACCAGTTAAGCTACCCCCCCACTACCTTTGGACTGTGGGAGGAAAGCGAACCCATGCAAACCCCACACAGAAAGATCCCGGCCAGATGGTGGATTCAAACCCAGGACCTTCTTGGTGTGAGTCAGCAGTGTTAACCACTGCACCCTAAAATTAGCTGTGGTAATTTTTTAATACATTCTTACATCATTGCAGTTTAGCTTCATTCATATCTGTAACATTAACCCACGACTGTTTCTGAGTGAATAATCTCAGCTGTTTAAATTCTACTCTGACTGGATTTTATTTATTTTTTTACTATTTAAAAGATCATTCTAGTTTATTCTAATCTGAAATATTTCCCATCATACCAACATAATACACTCGGACTATGAAAGCAGTATATATTTGGTCATGTGCAGAGTGGGGCCAGCTGGATCAAAGCATTTCCAATGTAACTCTTTTAAGTCAGATTCAGGGTGTAAACGAAATGATGCTGTGAAGAGCAAATCTCCAATAAACTGATATATTTAATCCACTGTAACCTTTTCATGTGAGTGAAAAAAATACGGTTCAGGAAGTTTGAAGACTTGAATTCTCTGAATCATTAAATAGTTTGAGACAATTTAAAATCAGGATTTCTTTTAATTATGGAACAGAACGTGAAGTTCCACACAGTAAAGCCAAAAGCTCAGAGTAATTAAACAGATTCAGCCCCATAAACTTCACGTTTTTGAGTATTTTTAGAGTTTTCATGATTTCTTTTTTTTTTTAGTTAGTTAAAATTATTTTGATGAACTTGAACTGTTTTGTTCATCAACTAAGCATCAGTTACCATGACATTATTTCATTTAGAGTCCAGAAATGGTCTCTAAATGAAGGTGTCCGTGGCCCAGTGAGCAACAGGAGCTCTGAAGAGACCGGCTCTTATACAAGTTTTGAACCCTGTAAAGATTTTATTTTGCACAGCTTCCCTCTTTAGCAGGCGTAACTGTGTATATAAAAATATGTAACGTTCTGTGTTGAAAACAAAACAAAAGTATTCACTTGAAATTAAAACAGCATGAAAGAAAAGTTTACATTTTCAATGTTTCTGTCCCTGCTGTGCCAAAACCAACCAGTTATTATTCCTCGTGAGTCACCTATCAACCCCACCCCTAAACACAGCCCACTGGGAGCCACTGTAGTACAGAAGTCCTGTAAAAGCCATCTAGAGCAGCGGTCCCCAACCTTTTTAGAGCCACGTACCGGTTCAATGTTGGACGGTATTTCCATGAACCGGCCTTTAATAAAAATGCCAAAATAAACAATACGACCGTAATCAAAGTGTGATATTTTCTAAGTATAATAATAAATGTGAATCCACTCCTAACATCGCGCCACAGCATGACAACTTTGTGGAAGTGGTGCAGTGGGTAGGCGCTTGCCTTGCAGCTGGAGGGTTGCCAGTTTGAGCCCCTGTCCCTGCGCGGCGTTGTGTCCTTGGGCAAGACACTTAAACTACATTGCCTAACGGTAGCGCCGGTCTCTGGCTGCATGACCGCAGATGCTCGTCTCTGGATGAGTGATCCAGAGACGAGAGCCTTGTGTGCACAATGACAATGAGTTGAATCTTGAATCTGATGAACAACATCCTCTCTGCCCACTATGGTAACATTTAAACATTCCTTCAAAATAAGACACACACACAAATACAGCAGAAATCGCCTCAGTCGGATTCAAATGGACTAGTGAAGCTTGTGGGTTTAATTTTAGCGGTGACCGAGACGAATGTCTTGACACGTCAAGCGGGAGTCATAGACGGATGTGAATCTGCCCATTTTTCAAAAATAAAACATTCAGATAATAAGTAAAATGGAAATAATTCTTTAAGTGCAGCCTGGTACCAAATGACCCACGGACCGGTACCGGTCCAGGGCTCGGGGGTTGGAGATCACTGATCTAGAGAATTACACATCGATTTATGACAATTTTCACGGTGTTGCTTTGTTAATAAACACATTACAGAGGTCCAGACCTCAGTGACAGCTCCACCTATAATGAGTGGGTGTGGTGCGCTTTAGTGGAAAAATGTCAGTGGAAGCTGTCTGCAGTAGCAAAGGTCAAAGGTGATATCCAAAAATGTTTTTCCCATCATGTAGCAAATGGGTCATGTGACTTCCTGTGTTGATGACAGTCACAGAGAGGAGAGTGGTTCTCTAAAGACCTGCGAGAACCAACAGTTTCATTTTATTAGCTTCAAATCGAATGAAACCGTTGGTTCTCTTGTACTGAAAGGTAAAGATCCCACAATAATACAGAGAAAATGCTGAATTAAAGTAACATAAAAGACATTTTAAATGTATTATTCTTCAGCTGTTTTAGCGTAATCCTGTGGGAGGGGTACATTATTTTAGCTGCTTTTTAAGCACTTTAACTGTAATCAAAGAACCACTTTAAGTTCATCAACTTGATTCTTACTCATTTTTGGGGTCCTGTTAACTGATTTGGAGTTACAGCTGTTTTCCTTCATCTCAGCTTTTTGGAGCTTGATGATGCACATCTGCAAATTATCAGTTAAAATACTTTTGAATGCATCTTTTTTTATTAATGCGAATGTATCTCTCTGCATCTTTCTTTACGTGTTTACTCCGTGAGTTTGGCAGACTGAGATGCTTTTGTGACACTGAGCATGATTAGAGGTCAAACCAAAGGTCACCAACACTGCTGCTGCTTTTCCAGCCTCTCCCTGTGCTTCTGCACTGGAGGTTGGTGCGCTGAGTCATCAGGCAGACAGTGTAACGCTCAGCCATCATTTTCATTGCACCCTTGGGTTCACAAGAAATTCATCACCCAGAGAAGAAACGCACTGATGTACAAAAATACATTTATTTGAAACAATTTCAAAATGACAGTTTCTTTACCGTAGAAATATCGAAATCAAGATGAAACAGAACATTACTGATGATGCATGCATTGTAGATTTTTGTGCACTGAAGAACATTACAATGCTTTTGCCTTCTGAAAAATCACAAATGCAAAATCTCTTTCATGGTTCAAGTATGGATTCCTCCGGTGCTTACAGTATAATGCGGCATTTAAGATATCAGATGAGACAGAAGGGTCCAGTGATCAGAGTCCTTTCTTCTACTGGTGGCAGTTGCAGTATGCCGGTGCAGTTTAAGCATTTATTTGTTACTTTCTTAGTAAAGTTTTATGGACAGCCAGTGTTTTATATTCATCGTACATTCTTCACAATTTCAGAGGGTCTGAGAGAGAAAAAGACCAGAAAACAAATAAACGTGTATATATTTATAGATGGAGAAACTTCTTCCTAATTCTGCTTTTCTAATAAGAACCAGAACAAATTGGCACCATCAGAGCTTCTACCCAAACAAAATCCAGCCAAGCAAACAACCCTTTGCTTATGGCATGTGCTGAATACAACAAAGCTCTGAAACAATCTTTGTTCAATGTGTGTTCTGTCTGTATTAACAAGGCTTGGCTTGGCTGTTTGGTTGGAGATGAGAGCACTCTGTGTGAGGTAATGAATATGTGATGTGACAGATTATATCTTTTTGCTGAGCTCCTCTTTGCCTTTTGCTTCTCCTGGAATTGCTGTTTACTTGAGCTGAGCGCTGCAGGAAAGCTCTGCATGTGGCACCCTCCCTGAGCGGTCCAGCTTTGTCTCATTATCACGATGTTGGAAACTGGGAGGCCATCGGGAGTCAAGTCGAGGCCACTTGGCTTCGGGACTGGAGAATGCAGAGCTGCTGGGACAGTGCGTGCTGGGAGGACTATATTCTCTCATTTCAAACTAGATGCAAAGCAGTGAGTGGAGCGTTGAGGCTGATGGTAGCAGGGAGAGCACATTAATGACATTAATGACTGACTACATCCGCTCTGTGTGTGCACTGTTAACTCTTTAAATACACACTGTTCCAGTCACAGGACCTTGTTTAAATTTAGTCACACTGTTAAAATCTCAGTAGTTACACATTTTGAATAGAGTAAAAACTGTGGCACAACGAGCAGAATGGGCACCAAAGATTTGATTCATTAGCTGGTATATCTAACCATAATGAATAAGCTGCATTTTGTAGGCTTAGAGTTGGGTTTGATAGCATATGTGGGTGAAAAATGATGTGAAGGTACGATAACTGAAAATAATGGAATAGCTTGAGAATCCATGCAGAGGAATTCACTCTTTGTTGGCTTCTTGAACTCCAAAAATTGACCTAATAAGCAGTTTTTCTTTAGCAAACAGTCTTCAGTCAGGTACATGTTGCAGTTTGCAGATATTAAACCATCTTGGAGGTCCAACTATGTCCTGGTACAACCTGACAGCAACTTTTGATGGATTCTATGGCGGAACTGCCTGGAGCTACTGTGGTTAAAATGGATGTAGCCATGATCTGCTTCATTTCTGCTGCATCAGATTTGGTGGAGTTGCAGTTGAGAACTTTAACAAGTTCAATAACATGGCACCAGAGACTACTATGACCTGGAAATGAGGGGAGAGGAAACAGGTGGGAGCACAGCTGGATACTATAGACACAACGAGGCGCGGGAAGTAATCAGCACAAGACGCAGAAAACAGTTACCACAATAAAAGAGGAAGACAACGGCACAGGGAACAAAATTTAACTAGACAGGTGAGAACAGAAGGACTAGACAAAGGGGCAAATGCAGATGAGACTGGAACACCAGAGAACAAAGATGGGAACTAACCATCTTATAACAATTACCAAAACAAACCAGGAAGAGCGCCAACAGAACAGGAAAACCACAACACACTTGACACAAAAGGATAACAGACAAAACTCTGAGACTGAGACTAAACCAGACACAGAAGCACCAGGGAGGCAGGAATAGACAGACTCAGGAAATACAAGATAAACCAAAACTATGAATAGAACTAAATGTGAACCCAAAACCTGGGAATATAAATATAAAGAAGCAAAACCAGGAAGCACAGCAAAAAGACACAAAATTCAAAACCCTGGGTCCACTGTCAGTCAACTCAGGAGGGGAAAGTGGTGGTATTGACGTCAACTGAGGATATATTCCGGCAGTGGAAGGAATACTTCGAGGACCTCCTTAAGCCCGCTGACATGCCTTCTGTAGAGGAAGCAGAATGTGGGGTCGAGGTCACTGAGGTAGATAAACTCCTTGGTGGCAGGACCCCTGGGGTGGATGAAATTCATCCTGAGTTCCTGAAGGCTCTGGATGTTCTAGGGTTGTTTTGGTTGACATGCCTTTGCATGATCTGGGGTCATGCCTCTGGATTGGCTGGGGCATTGTTTTTTAAGAAAGGGGTACAGGAAGAGTTTGATCAGCCTGGGTACTGGAGAGAAGATGCTGGTTTAGGTCTTTATGCTCTCCAGGACATTGTGAACTTGGGCAGCATGGTGGTTAGCATTGCTGCCTTGCAGCTAGAAGGACATCTAGAAGGTCTGGGTTCGAATCCACATTGGCCCGGCCCTTTCTGTATGGAGTCTGCATGTTCTCCCCGTGTCTACGTGGGTTTCCACCAGGTATTGCGGTTTCCTCCCACAGTCCAAAGACATGCAGTTACTGGGGTTAGGTTAACTGGTCAATTCTCTCTGTGTTAGCCCTGTGACAGGCTGGCAGGTGTCTGAACTGTTGTTACAAGCCATTTGATCCCCATCTGATTCATCAGACTGATTCCCAGTGGGTGTTGCCCTTTGTCACTGTTTCTGTTCATAATTTTTTGGACAAAATTTCTAGGCATAGCCAAGTGGTGGAAGGCTTCAACCCTGGTGGCCTCAGGTTCTCATCTCTGCTTTTTTGCAGATGATGTGATTCTGTTAACTTCATCAGGTGGTGGCCTTCAGCTCCCACTGCAGTGATTCACAGCCAAGTGTGAAGTGGTGCGAATGAGAATTAGCACCTCCAAGTCTGAGGTCGTGGTTCTCAGCAGGTCAGTGATGAGTTGCTGCCCCAATGGGAGGAGTGTAAGTATCTTGGGGTCTTGTTCATGAGTGAGGAGAGAGGTGAGCGTAAAAGCAGTTGCTCTGTCTATACTTTCTGGGTTATGACTGAAAGAGAGAGAGCTTGTGGATACAATTGGCAGAAATACGTTTTTTCCAGATAGAGGGTGGCTCAGGAGGTAGAGCAGGTCATCTACCAATTGGAAGGTTGGTGGTTCGATTCCTGGCTGCTCCAGTCTGCATGCCAATGTATCCTTGGGCAAGATACTGAACCCCAAGTTGCTCTCTGATGCAACTGTCGGAGTATGATTGTATGTTAGGTAGTAAGCACTTAGCTGTAGAAGGAAGTGCTTATATCAATGGGTAAATGCAAATGTGTTGTATAAAGTGCTTTGAGTACTCAGCTAGAGTAGAAAAGCACTATATAAGAACGAGTCCATTTACCATTTAGTCATTTGGGAGGGACTCGGAGTAGAGCCGCTACTTCTCCACATGGAAAGGAGCCAGTTGAGGTGGTTTGGGCATCTGATTATGATACCTCCTCGTGGGGTAGACCCAGGACACACTAAAGAGATTATATCTCTCAGCTAGCCTATGAATGCCTCTGTGTTCCCCCAGATGAGCTGGGGAGAGGGAGGTCTGGACTTCTCTGCTTGGCCCCGGATAGATGATAGAAGATGGATGGATGGAAGGATGGGTTTAATTAGACAAAATTTAATTTAATCAGCTACTTATTAAACAGACTATTTCCACCATATCTGCTTTGTTATCATTAGCTGGTACTGGCATGACAATATTGAATCCACTGCTCTGGTGAGGTCAAAAACAATAACAAAACTTGAGTCTTGTACACTTGAAGAGTTTGACAGCCATGCTGTACTTCACTCATCAGTCTCTTTAGCTAAATGATGGCATGCTAGCAATGACAATATTAACATACTGATGTCAGCATTAGCAAACATAATGACTTATCACATTTGCTATCAAAGTTTAGCATGTTAGCATATATTTGTTAATAAATGAAACGAACAATACCATTAGTTTCAAGTGTTGTCATAATCAAATCCTGACCAGATTTTATTACGGCTAAAATAACTTTGGATTTAAACCCATGTCAACATCCTGGTGGTGTTAGTGGGTAAGTCCAGGATTTGTCAATATTAAGTTACCCACTAGAGTAACTTCATATTAGTACCACAACTGTTTTAAAGCAGTCCATCCTATTACTGTTGAGTCTGGTGCAGACTCAACACCACACATGGATTGGCCAGATGAACAGCCAGCACCATCATGGCTAAAAAAACTGTATGAGATTACAGATTACAGGAGCTTCATCAGAAACTGAGCTGAGCAAATTTGGTGTTTTGCCACAAACCAAAGTAGAACCAGAAACCACAACCCAACTTTAAGCCACTGGTCACTGCAGGAAGATTTCACAGTGATTCAGCTTTTGTACCCAAACAAAGTATTAAGACCAATACTGATACAGATATTTGGTGATTTGAACAGAGTTCGCTTACATTTGCTATTTTTAGTTAATTATTTGTTTATGCTCCGCCCAGTTCTGGTCGATCAGCTGGTTGTTGTGTTTGTGGCAGTCTAAGTGTGCTGTGAACAGGGAAGTTGCAGAGTGCCCTCTGGTGGACAGCACTAACAACAGCACTCATAACATATCTGAAGGGTGTTTCTCATATCTTTCTAAATTTTCATTTATCGGTCTTTAAAAATGCTAATAGCTAAAATCGTCCGATAATATCAGCCCGCCAATAAATCGGTCCGGCTCTAGTTGCAAATACTGTTTGGTTCAGAGAGTTTGACAGTCATCGAGTTAAAAGTATCCGATTTTATATTTCTGCTTAAAATGCAAACATCTTGAAAATGAGCCTGCTGTTGATGCCTTTAATTTTATTTTCAGAGAAAAGTTGGGATATCTGCAATATGCCAGTCCAGCTCTACCTGCAATAATAAGTCCTTTCTACCAGGTTCATGTTGGCCAACAGTTGACTGAAGAAAATGAGAGCAAAACAGAATTGGCAGAATCAACTGGGCTCTTTTAACAGATGATTAGAAAATAACTATTTACAACACTTGCTTATCTACAACACAGAAATTGTGTCCTCAGAAAGAACATGCACAAGTCAAGGACCTCAGCAAAACAAACTGGTTTCTTTAAGTAATGTTTGACTTTTTAAACACACTTTGAAGGAAAAAAAAAAAAGAGAGACCATCGTCAGGTCTGCTGTTGCTGCCATGGTACTCAGACTACAAGCATGTAGAAAGGAATAATATATACATTTAACAGAACAAATGATAGTATTGTACATTTCAATAATATTCCCTGTTTGATTGAAGACTCCAACATT
Organism: Archocentrus centrarchus; assembly: GCF_007364275.1. Classification (NCBI taxonomy): domain Eukaryota; kingdom Metazoa; phylum Chordata; class Actinopteri; order Cichliformes; family Cichlidae; genus Archocentrus; species Archocentrus centrarchus. The sequence continues at coordinate 39,273,292 of NC_044346.1, forward strand.
ATAGTCTATATATAGGCAGAAATGATTTTCAAAGCAAACTCCTTTAGGAAATTTACATAACTTTTCAGAGGTTTCCACGAAAGATATTTCACTTTGCAAATGAATGCTGCTATGTAGCTTATACATCCACAAAACTGAGTAAGTTTTGTCAGTAATTACAATGATCTCATTGAGTAGATTGACATTAGCTGCATGGATGCTGCTGAACGACACATCCATGCAAGTCTGTATAAATGAGGTCCCTTAGAAAACTATTAACATCAGTTGTGTTGAGAATTACAAAACAGAAAAAGATAACCTCCGACACTGTAACACTTGGCTCTGTACACAAACTGGTGCTCTCCCAGTTTTACACACTGGTACAGTTTGGAATCTCCCTTGTGCTCTCGCAGGCGTTTCCGACTCCCCCTGAGCAGAAAAGAACAGAGACGGTTCGTTGAGCATTGGCGCATTAATGGCTGTAAAACAAACAGCTTCTTTGACATTGACACCTTCTACTTAATTTCCACTCAAAGCCTCTGAAGCTATTAAAAAGCATAGAAATTTGAACGTGACCCATTATGAAAAATATGTTTCAATTAGTTGGAACATCCTCAATGAGGAATTTAATAACCAAATTTTTGAAGTCTCAAATGCAACATTTGTGTTTATGTTAGAGAGAAGCTGTTAATTTACTTTGGCATGCGGCACAAATTGGCTGCAGACAATCAATCAACAAATGAAAGGGCATCTGCACACATCTCTAAAGAAAAAGGCCAGTTTGATAGTTATAAATATTAAAAAAAAAAAACCCTGGTGCTGTAAGAAAGCAATAACATCCAAACCGTAGATAAAATAATGCTGATGACACTATGAATTTATAACAGAAGGCCTGTGTGATAAACTGACTGTGTCGCTTTATGGTAAACAGTAATAAGTACTGACTTCACCCATAATATGGCTGAGAAATATAATATGTTGATGTCTTCTGTTTGATTTACCTACACCTTAATAAGGTGGGACAACAATACCTCTAAATCACCTCTAAACTCTTCAGGGCTACCTGTGCTGCAGGTAGTGCTCACCACCTGCTATTCTGCTAATCATCTTTAAGCTGAGTTGTGTGTCCTTTGTTGCCGCACAACTGCCAACTGTTGATCTTTGGGACCAAGCAGGAATCATCTCAGAAAATACAATAAACACAGTAACAAATATTTTTTATCATCAGTGGTCCAAAGTGTCACAGGGTACCTTTAATTTCAGAGGAAAATAAAACTGTTGATTACAGTTTTACAAACATGTTTTCTTACAACGTTTAACGCTTGTTGTTGTTTTGCTGCAGGTTAGCATGCGTCCCCCTCCACTGAATCGAGGTGCTACACAAAGAGACTGAATCTAGTGCAGGAATACAGATTAGATGTAAAAAAGTAACCATCAAACATTGCCCTGAATAAAATATTCAGCTGAAAATGAAGCAGGATACTCGTGGCCTTGGTGCTCAAAGGTTTCCACTAATGTGCGACTTTCCATTCCTGACAGCTCGTCTGAATCTGAGCACGCAGGTCAGAAACAGCCAACTTTCCAGGGCCGTGAAAGTGCAGCAGCTCTCAGAGTATCCCAGAGCCACAGAGATCCTGACTGCAGTCACAGAAGATCTGCACTCCTTTCTATTGGTAACAATGTAAAACACACTGATATCGTATATGGTCAGGGTGGGCAGTTATTAGCCTATCAAACCTATGGTTTTTATGCTGAACTGAAATATTCTTCAAGTCTGAGTGAATAAGCAGCGATTAGAGCCGCTACCTCTGTGGTCCTGCTGTTTTATTGAATCCTGTAACCACATGCTAAACATGTTGGTTTTATTAATTATTCATTGGTCCCAGTACTATGGATGTTACTGGAATTGATTCCTTACTATCTTAAAACCATTTCAGGGGGTGTCTCCTCTCAGGAGTTCGTCCTCTCTGAATAATTCAAAAATGGTAAGAAGGAGATTCATTTGCTACTCTTCTGTTTAAAAGACAATTCAAATTCAGCAGGTAAAGAATCCCTGAGGTGTGCACACAGTTCCCATCCTGAATATCATCATCTGGACTTTTGCTTTAAAGCCACCGAGAAAAGAAATTCAACCCCAGCGTGCTCTTCATCACCTGGGTTACTCTCAGCCCGTCTGAAACTTTGGTATAAACCCAGTAGTACACCATGATACTACAGTTTCATGGGAATATTAGAGTATGCAAACATGGGACAGAACACTGTTTAAATATCCCACAATGCAATGTTGTAGTGACACACAACAGATGTTGGTGGAGTGCTGAGCTCCACCATCAGTGACTCTTCACGTGATTAAATATGAGCTTTCTTTTTGCCACAGGTTCAAGTGTCACTCAAGGATTCAGGATGGTCAGTGGGGTGTAGCCCACCAGCACCACCACTGCTGCTGAAGCACCCGTGAGCCAATGAATACTGACGTGTACTCGCTTACGTTTGACCCTGGCGTCCAGCTCCTTCTCCATGAGTTCTTTGGATGTGGAGAACTCACTCAGAGTGATTTTGGGCGTGCCGTCTCCTGGGCCCACTGAGCCGATCATCTCCTGCTCCTTCTCCTGGTTAACCTCAGCATATATGTTGATCCAAGGTATTTTTCTAAGGATTTGCAGAAGACGAGATTGATAAATATCAGAGAAGCATGTGGTGCACAGGTGCAGTGTTTGGGTTGTTGCTATGCAGCCACGGTGCCAGGTTTACACACGACTGTGTGAATAACTCATCTGTGCCTGCCTGTCCTTATCAGACTCGACATTTTCTCTTCATCTCTCTTTCCTCCTCTCTCTCTCAGGCCAGTTATATTCAGCAGCTGAGGTCAAAGGTCAGCTATAACAGTGTCCATCAGAATAAAGGAGGAAACAACATTGGGCTTTGGTTCAGCTTTCAATAAACGACAGGATATTTTGATGTGATTTCCTGGTTAATAAGAACACATAATAATAAATGTGCTGTCAGTATGAATCACGCAGCACACCTTAAATATAATTATAACTGCTCTGATGACTCAATTTGTCTTTATTGAGTCTTTTGCATAAAGTAAGCTTTAGGCATGAATGAATTTGAACCAGATTATGCTAAATGCACATTTTCTCCCGTCTGCACTGCGGCGGCGCTGCACCTGTGATCTTTTGGCAAGATCAGCAAGTAAAATTATAATTATTATTTTTGAGAGTTTAAAAAAGAGAAAGTTTGGACTCTGACAGACTTCTTAAAGCCGCGGCTGTGCTTCAAAGATGATTCTGCTTCCTGCTGCTGATAAACTGTAAAGTTGCCGTGACTCTAATTATACTCGAGTGCCTAATTTATGGGAAAATTACAGTAATGCTGGTTTCTTTTCTCATCTGCATTTATACCACCTAATATAGATCTTTATTTAGACTCTATCCAATTTATTTGCAATTACTATACATTTTGGTTATTAATTGCTCTGTTTTGTCAACTGTAAGATTTCTTGAAAAATGCATTCGCTTTCGACTAATGGGAAAAATTTCATATCCATAATTAATGACAGCTTTTCCATTTTCCTCAGACTTTTCAAAAGAATCATTTTGAGTATGAATAATTTATTCAGCAAATAAGATCCGAGGCACAGAACCCGCATATTAAACCATTTACGGCTCGTTTTCCCTGCATTTTCTGACTGACTGCTGCACAGGCCTCGTGCACTGGAATCTCACAAGTATGAGTGACACCTCCACAGGGATCTATCCACGGAAAACACCAAACACGGCTATAACAGAGTGGTCCAGACAGGGCTCATCTGCTGCCATCAATAATGGAGAGCAGGGTCATCGCTGTATGCTGGGGTAATCAGAGAGGGATGCACCTTTTGAATTTGTAGATGAGAAACACCGCGAGGCCGAGAAACACCACCGACAGGAGCATGAGCATAGCTGAGCTGCTGTGCCGGGGGCTCGAGTCCACCAAGGGTGCTGTGGGAGCAGGGGAGAGGACAGAGAGGGTGTAAGAAGTTAACCAGATGTGACTAAATGTTGATGATGAAGATGTTTGTTCTTGGTTTCAGCAATTTCATCATAATGGTGCTAAATTTTAAAAATGAAAGTTAAGGAACTTGCTACATTTGGAGAGTTTTCCTCATTCTGTATCCACAATAACTTTATTAAACCATAACTGTAAGTTATTCCTCTAGTACGTTGATATTTAAACCTTTTTTCTGTGTGATGGCTGAAAATAATCCAGCAGCTACACGCTGTGGCTGATGAGGTAACCGGAGGCAGAAGTTGTAGCAGTGAGGAATTTAATGCACTCCATCATTACAATCATTAACACAACCTGGAGCTGCAGAAGCTCAGCTCTGTGAGACCTCAGTGTGTTTGTGCGCCTTAAATATCTGAGCTGGGGGTGAAAACAGAAAATTACTGCTGTTATTGCTGCCACCCTCCCCACCTCCATCACAGCTACACATTACTGTAATAAATCAGTCGGGTTCAGACGGCCTTCAAATGTATCGATACATAACTGACTGAGAGCTGCTGAACCAGCATCCGAGCTCTGAATTCACCTACAAAGTTCACACAAAGATGTGAGGCGATGCAAACTGACAGGAATCGAGGTGAACACACATCCAGGTGAGCTGAAGGTATTTCAGCTTTGGTGAAAGCTTTACTCTGTGACACAAAAGTGTGTCAGCTGAGCTTCTGCATAGACTGAACTGTCCTGATGCCACAGACGATCAGGACCGGACAACAGACGCACTCTGGCAGTTTGTGGCTGCTCGAGCTGTGACAGACAGAGGCAGGATGAGCGGGGCGGGGGTGGATCTACCACCAGGAGAGCCTGCCTGCTCAGAGGATGATGACCAGTGAGCATACCCCAGCTTCCTTTCTGGCTAATAACAGCCATCATTTACAAATATCGAGCTCTTAAAGTCATTAGAAACTTCTATGGAAGCCTGTTTAAAAAAAAAAACCTGCAGGTTTAACACACTTCAGAACTGGGAGCTGTTCATCTTTTATATACAGGCTATGGAGGAAAGCTCTCCAGACCTCCAGGTAAGTCCTGGAAACACTTTACTGCATACATAAAATATTACTTCACTCCAGTTATTGATTGGCTGTTGCAGGCAGATTTGTGGGTTTCCAAAAACAGTCCAGTGACTGTATTTTTGCATGAGTAACAATGCAAATGGAAAACAACCCCAGGTATACCTGAAATAGCTGCAGGCACTGCAGCAGCACCTAAAAGCAATTACTGAGCAACAGGAAAACGTACCGGAGCAGAGAGCAGTCACATCATTATAACCCCCGGGTCACCAGGGTCAGGCTCGGGTTTGCTTTTGGTCACATGTCAGCACATTTTCAGAATCTCCATGATGATGTCACCACAAAGTTAAGTGACCCTGAAACCTACACCTGGGTGTGTTACCTGTGACCTATTAAAGGGTCTGAGGCCTCTCTACACTACAGTATATTTTACATACAGAACAGTAATGACTTCTGAGATTATGCTTTTATTTTTAAAATACGAATTATGAGGTGTTGTAGTGTGAAACTGCAGTTTCAGTAGCAGCAAATTCAAACAGGTGACTTTAACATGGTTAAATGTACCAACATTCATTCAGAAAAGAACCCAACCAAACCAGGACTAATATGATTAATATCACAGTATGTGGTTTTGCTCATAAGCCTTAAACTCTTCTCATCACTGTGAGGAGTGCATTAATGTCTGTCAGTGAGGAAAAAGCACATTTCTGTGATGGGTTTAGCGCTACGCGAGCCCTCGGCTACGAGATGGAGCTGCGTGTGCTGATGACCTTTCTCAGGCCGCTTCAAGGCTTTTTAGACCTTTTCTTAGGAGGTGAAATATAAAGAGGGATCCAGCTGGGTACACCTCCAATGTCATTAGAGTGCAGCACACCACAGAACGTCAGCGAGCTGTTAATACCTATCACTTTGAGCTGCAGACAACTCATGGCTGTGTGCCTCCAGAGACTGTGCGCCTAATGAAACCAGCCAAGCAGTGAATATAAGGTAAGACCTGTCCAGCAGTGGAGCACAGGAGCTGCTGAGCAGGACCGAGCCCCAAACCAATAAAATGAGACGTTTCCAGTCCAGCCGTGTTATTTACAATCAGCGCGTCCCCGTGAATCAGCGCTGATTTGATACAGCTGCGTATTTTTTTTATTCGAAGGTCTCTAATGTCAACCAGCCTCCCACTGAACACTGCTGTTGACTTCTTGAGCAATTCTAAATTTTGCCTCCGCCCTGAAATTGTACAGTGTTCTTTCTCAAGGACTAAATAATCAACATAATTATACTCAGTGTAACACTCATTTTGTGGTTGGATGGCTGTAAAAGAAATAGAACAGATGTTCAGCTTTTGATGGCAGACATAAAAGATCCCTCTTCTCAAGGAGCGCCACTTAAAATCAAACCCCTCCCATCCTCGCCTGTGTTCGCTCGCCGGGGAGAGAGGCAGGCTGACAGGAATCTTAATTGGTGGACCAAAGAAAAATTCTTGTTGTCAAAACAGTTATTGCAGTTCTGTTTTTTTGGCACGTGAAAATGAAAACGCAGGGCATGATTACATCACCCCCAGAAGTTGATATTACAGATGATAACTTCATGGTGACACTGAAGCCGTGGGAGCGAATGCTTCTTACCGAGTGTTAACTGTGTGTTGTAAACAATCACCCTGATGCCAGGCTTCAGCTCGAACTCCACCAGGTTTTGGTTCAGCGCGCTTACAATTATGTCAGACGCCTGTGAAAAGATGCAGCATGGAGGGTTTGTAGCCACAACAATCAAGCTGGAGGAATTTTAACTATTTCTAAATTTCACTTATGGACCACCGTACCTGCTCTAGCACTTCCTCGCTCTTTTTCTTGCCTTCTGATTGGTTCTTGTAAGGCAACAGGAAGAGCTCAGCAGCTGTTGGCACTCCAGGGAACACCGCTACCAGGAGTTGCTCCTCCGGGAAGTCAGCCACCTGTCACAAGGTAGAAATATGTTTTTATTTACCATCAGAGTGATGCTGTGAAAATAAAAGCGTCATGGCATTAAAGACACTGACAGGACTTCAAACGGATACGCGTGTCCTTTGGAGTCTCAGTTAGATGCAATCCTGTTTGAAAGCGCCACAAAAATGGAGGCAGCGTGGCCGTGCTGTAAATCACAGACCGCCAACAGGGAGGCTGCAGCGTCCACGTGGCTCGTTTCCTCACTGACGGTCATCATTTCTCTGCTTGAGGAACTTAAACTGTTGTTACGTGTAAATGCCGGACAGTGTCGGGAGAAACAGGTGTAAAAATATTTCCTGTCATCTAATTAGTTATATATACATATTTATACATTATTTAGATACGCAAATATAAATAATGGAATGAATACAGAACAGATTAAGCATCTTTGGGATCTTGGAGAGCAAAGATAGACGTCACCATTTACTCCATCGTAACAGTGCAGCAGTGCAGCACTGCAGCCGTTAACTGCTAACTGTGAGCTCAGAGTTCTTAAACTGCTGTTGGGTGAAACCACTGCCACACCAGCTGAATATTTGCCTTGTTGGATCTTCGTTGGCGAACGTCTAGAAAACATTTGCGCTGCTGTGTGAAAACGGCTGCAGACTCAGGAAAGCTGCCCCGATTAAAGGCGTTGTTGTGCTGAGTGCATCTTACAGTGAGACGATGCCGGCTTTGGTGTGTGATTACTGCACCCCCCCCCACCCCCACCCCCCTGGGACCGATCACGCAGAAAAGCAAAGATACACTGTAACATTTGATCTGCTCGACACATTCATTACAATGCAAACTCGTTTTACACTGAAACACTACATACAGCACATTTATGTCTATTTCCAGAAATGGTGGGATTCAGTGTAATGATCCATGAGAAGCTTCCTTTGCAGTCTTAAGATAGAACTCATTAAGATGTAATTGGCTGTAAGTCCACGCTCAAATTAAGTGGTTGTATTTATTCAGATGTGAAGCTTGAAAGTCAGCAGCCGCTCACATGTTGATGGTCCTCAAACATTTTTGTGTCATTACATCAGCTGTTCTGAAGCAGCACAGAGACCATACACAGATCTGCCACAGCAGGTAAATAAGTTTGTGCATCTTGTTAGAATCTATTGTTCTGCTGGTAAAATTGTGTCCTGGCTCATCCTGATGTTAGTTTCACATGTTCCACCCATCTGAGGATTGTTGCAAATAAGCACATCACCCCAAATGGCAACCAGACAGCCTCACTGCAGCCCTGCTACACTCAAAAATGAATCAGCACACTCTGTGATAATGAAATATATCACAGAAGGGTGAAGTTATCCAGCAGGAAGTTTTCCATGTCTCTCTTTGTCTCTTTCCTGGAACCAATTTATACTATACACAGACCTGCAACCACAACTTCCTTGTTGGAATGACAGCCGCATTCTGGCCGACCCAAAGAACTCATATATTCATCCAAAGGACTCAGGAACCGAAGAAAGCTACAAGACAGAAACGAAGCTCCGGACAGTATTTTCAAACATCAATTTCATCAAATTTTGATGAAACGGACGTGTCCTTAAGACCTGCGCTGATCAGCTGGCACCTGTGTTTACAGTGATATGCAGCCCCAATGACTTCAGGCCCATAGCACTCACCTCTGTGGTGATGAAGTGTTTGAGAGACTCATCAAGACATTCATCACCTCCTCACTGCCCACCACCCTCGACCCACTACAGTTTGCATACCGGCCAGACAGATCCACAGATGACACCATAACCTTCCTCCTCCATAAGACCCTTTCACACATAGACACTGGTAAGGGGAACTATGTGAGAGTGCTGTTTGTAGATTACAGCTCAGCATTCAACACCATAGTTCCCTCCAGGCTGGTCTCCAAGCTGCTGGACCTGGGCCTGGGCCCATCCCTGTGCAGGTGGATTTACAGCTTCCTGACCAGCAGACCACAGGTGGTACGAGTGGGTCACCTCACCTCATCCTCCCTCACCCTCAACACCGGACCCCCCCCAGGGCTTTGTGCTCAGCCCTCTGCTGTACTCACTGTACACCCATGACTGCGAGGCCACGTCAGAGTCCAACGTCATCATCAAGTTTGCTGTTGTGGGATTGATCGAGAGCATCATGCGTGGGAGCATCACCACCTGGATGGGAAACTGCACTAAGCAGGACTTCATGGCCCTTAAAAGGGTGGTTCGTTCAGCTGAACGGACCATCAGAACCACCCTCCCCAACCTGCAGGACATTTACACCAAGCAGTGCAGGTTAGGGGCCATGAAGATCCTAAAACAGCCCAGCCACCCTGCACACTCTCCCTGCTCCCATCAGGCCGGCGTTCCTGCTGCCTGAGGACTGAGACTGAAAGGTTGAAGAAGAGTTTTTACCCACAAGCCATCCGTCTGCTCAACTCTGAGCCCTAACTGGACTGTTACACAATATGTAAATGACTCTATTCTGTTCAGTTTGCACTATACCATTTACCATTTTTGCTGTTATATATTTTTACTATTGACTGCAGGAACAAAATACATTTCACTGTGCATTGTCCTGTGTATAACTGCATGGGGCAAATAACGCATATCTTTTCTGATCTGTGTAGATGTCTGTAAGACCAGACTGCCCTCTAACAGCACACAGTAGTTATTCTTTAATTAATAACAACAATTAAATGTTTTCTGGCTTCAGTTTCCAACCATGTTTTTTTTTTTTTAAAAAGTATTTTTTATTTTGATGCAAAAAGGTTGACAAATGTTTGCATTTTTGTGTCTGGAGAAGCATTTCCTTTTTTCAAGCCATTAGCTTTTAACAGTTTGTGCAGTACAAGCAAGAATGGGGGGGCAGAGCCTGTGTGGCAATCACTCTTCATTTTAGAGCCTGTGATGTTTTTATGGTTTCCCTCTGGCCTGGGGTGGACAATGGAGCAGGTAAAGCCAAAGCACATCAATTATCAAGCAGAAAAATCACTATTTGAGTAACAAAGTAGTGGACAAATAATAGCCGTGAGCATGCCTCGCAATGAGAGAGGGGCAGTGGAGAGGGAGATACAGTGAATGGGATGACAAAAGAGGCAACAGCCTGTGGAAAAGAAAAAAAAAAAAATCAATGCACATGGACCATGTTGACTCTCACTGCAATCTGTCATTAGTTTATAAATCTGTCTGGCTCATCTGGAGCGCTCCCTTTTTGATATACTGCAAATTCACTGCTGGATACAAAAATTAAATCGGGATGTAAACAGGAAGAGAGGTGAGATCCTCAGAGAGGACAGGCTGCAGGGAAGGCGGCTCAATTTGGTTTGATATGAAGGTTTCACAATGCAATATTTTACAAGTTCATTTTAAGAAATACTATTTGAAGAAGATAAACTCCAGAGGGACTCTGCTCTCAGTTATTATCCTTCTACACTTTTTTGGGTTGTTTGTTTTACAGCAACTAATTTTTGATTTGAAACACTTTAGTTTAAATTTAATAGAGATAACTTCTACTGACATTCCAGTTTGGAAGTTCTTCTGCAGCTTCAACAATATTTAAGTAACACATTCATTTTAAATTTCATATTAAAAATAAAAATTACAGTTTATAGCTGTTCTAGCTCATCTCTGAGGGTGAACTTCAGCACAGCAAAACCTTAAATGTTTCCATTTTCTTGGTTTAGTATAGAAGCAGTGGCTGATGGGAGGGTCACGTGTTTTTCCAGGTATGTTCTCCAGGTTGGTCAAAAAATAAATATTGTGTCCTGATGACAGCACCTAGATTAAAATGAAGTGATGAAAGTTCATCCTGTGGGAACACGACTGATAATCTGAGCCCGAAGGAATCGACCTGCTGGTAACACTACAGGAATAATTAGAAAATACATGCAGCTGGATTCATCTCACAAATGTTGGAATAAACAGTCATATCGGTCCATCGGGTGTCACAGCATGGTGAAACCTGAGGGATGGATGTTGCTTTTTGTCACCAGAATCTATTAAAAAGCATATGAGAGAAACCAGAAGTAGGTGCAGAGAAGTTACTGCAATTCTTTTTGAAACAAAGTAAAAAAGAAAATGATGAAATTTAATCAGGCAAAAAGAAACTAAAACAATGAAGCAGGAATTCGGCTTTAATGCCAGCAGCGATTTCTCTGTATATACTTTATCTCTACCTGATGTTCCTCAGCCCCACCTGCATGGACCACACCACAGGCACAGGTAAGGAAGAGCAAAATTACTCCTAAAATAACAAATAAATGTAACTAAAAATCAAAATATATAACCTGGTTCCTGCTGACAAACACCTGAGATCTGGGCACATATATCATATACACTGCTCATGTGCTCCAGTCGCTCTGTGCCACACACACAATCATGCTAACCTTTTCTCAGCATCTCTGATTAGATGCTGATTTCCAGGTAACAGATATAACCACAATCACCAAGAACATTAAACTCAGTCTAATAAGTACATGGTCAAAGATCAATACATCACCTGTGATGTACAGTGAAAAGCTGGGAAAGAACTGAACTCACCATCTAAAAGACTGATATTACCATCACAGCTTACCATCACTACCATGACATCATCAATATCATTAATATCACTGAGATCTGGAAACAAGTGCAAAACCTGATTTATGGCAAACAATCAAGATTGGATTTAAATGCACAAGTGCACATGTAACTGCAGTGCAGTCAGTTAACATTCATACAAATTTCATACAAAAATCCAAACCCGACAGCCTCGTGTTGGCATGAAAAAGAAGGTCAGGTGATCACCAAAATCAGAGGGCCTCTTCCTCCGGGGATGAAGATGGTGCCACATTTTATTAATCAATATTCACTAAGTATTAGGCCAAAGTGAAGTTGCCAAAGATGTTCAGTCATAAAACTTCATATGCATTCCAGTCATTTGAAAGCAAGTCAATTGTCAACATTACAACTGGGAGCAGACAAATGATGCAAATATCACATTAGTGTGGATGGTTTACCCGCCTCAGATGGATAAAAAAAGAATCCAGTGCCTCTGGGGAAGCAATAAAGAGACATAGCCTGATAGCTTGCATTAACCTTCGAGGGAAGCTATGGAGGAGGATGAACATTGTAAACTATATGAGTCTGAGCAGAGGAACGTTAAGGGAATATGAAAGGGAGGTGGCTAAAGAAAGACGGAGTGGAATGAAATAACCTCGATTAAAGGGTGCACGTTCAGGAGCAGCAGAGGCAGCGCCACTGAAATGAGCCTATAGGCGAAGAGTGCAAAAATCATGACTTGATACATTCGGCAATGGCGCCACAAAGCACTGCACCTCCGTTAAATGGGCCTTGACTTTAATTGCGATTTGTTCCCTTCCTCATCTCCGATTTTATTGTCGGGAAGTTGTTTACTATGTCGAAAAGCCATCAGCTGTGGACTGGCCTGCGTCTCCAGCAGGACTCCTCAGCCATAACAAAACGAAGGAAAAATAAACCTTCCTGTCACCACTTGGACAATATGTTTGTCTGGAAATGAACTCTGTGTCAGATGCATGAACATAAACAGATCTGCAGCCCTTTCACAGAAACAAGTATCTGATATCAAACAGCGTAATATGAAAAGATGAAAACTGACAAAAGTGACAATTCAGCCACCAGTGCAAGACAATAAAAGAAGAACACATACAGCAACTGTCGCTCCCAACTACGTTTTCAATTTGATTTCACTTCAGGGAGAACTGCATGGTTATGTATGGTAATCTTAGTTCTATGATTGATAACACGGCCCTCTAATGTGTACTACGGCACTGAAACGCTGCATTTCATAAACTAAGTGCACTGAAGCTCTCACTATGAAAGTGGAGTAATTATCCTGCTCCACATCACAAATGGCCCATTTCACTGAGAACAGAAAAAAAATTCTGAATCAATTTAGTTACATTCAGATTTTGGCTCGATGAAAGCGACCCGCAGGCCGAGACTACGGAAAAGAACGACCTGTGAACAGAGTGCAGTCAGGTGTGGGTGGTATGTGTGATGGAAAGGAGGCGAAAAGCATTTGAACCACACACTTGACATGATTCACAATGAGAGAAAAGTGAGGCGGAAAAATCACTGCGGGCCACATTTCTGCCACCATCTGCACGGTTACAAATCATACAGTTGAAACCAGAAGTTTACATACACTGTATAAAAAGACACACATGTATGCTTTCTCACTGTCTGACATGAAATCAGAATAAACCTTTCCTGTTTTAGGTCAGTTAGGATTACCAAAATTATTTATATTTGCCAAATGGCAGAAAAATGGGAGAGAGAACTTTTTAAGGCGTTTTTTATTAGTTTCTGCAAAGTCATAAATTTACATACACTAAGATTATGATGCCTTTAAACAATTTGGGACAGCCCATATGATGATGTCATGTCTTTGGAAGCTTCTGATAGGTTTATTGGCAACATCTGAGTTAATTAGAGACACACCTGGGAATGTATTCTAAGGCACACCTGAAACACACTGCTTCTCTGTGTAACATCATGGGAAAGTCTAAAGATATCAGGAAGAGAACTGTGGACTTGCACGAGTCTGGTTCATCCTTGACTGCAATTTGCAGATGCCTGAAGGCGCCTCGTTCATCTGTACAAACAATTATACGCAAGTACAAACAAGATGGGAATGTCCAGCCATCACAGTGCTCAGGAAGGAGACGGGTTCTGTGTCCCAGAGATGAATGTGCTTTGGTCCAAAAATGTGCATATCATTGTGAAGATGCTGGCTGAAGCTGGTAAGAGAGTGTCTTTATTCAGTGTAACGAGTACTGTGTCGACATGGGCTGAAAGGCCACTCTGCCAGGAAGAAGCCATTACTCCAAAAGAAGCATAAAAAAGCCAGATTAATGTTTGCAAATGCACACAGGAACAAAAACCTTTATTTTTGGAGACGTGTCCTGTGGTCTGATGAAACTAGAACTGAACTGTTTGGCTGTAATGACATCGTTACGTTTGGAGGAAAAAGGAGACGCTTGCAAGCCTGAGAACACCATCCCAACTGTGAAACACGGGGGCGGCAGCATCATGTTGTAGGGTTGTTTTGCTGCAGGAGGGACTGGTGCACTTCACAAAATAGATGGCATCATTAGGAAAGAACATTATGTGGCAATACTGAAGCAACATCTCAAGACATCAGCGAGGAAGTTGAAGCTTGGGCTCAAATGGGTCTTCCAAATGGACCTGAAGCATACTGCCGAACTGGTTACAAAGTGGCTTAAAGGATAACAAACTCAGTGTTTTGGAGTAGCCAGCACAAATCCCTGATCTCAGTCCTATTGAAAATTTGTGGGCAAAGCTGAATAAACAGGTCGAGCAAGGCGGCCTACAATTGTGGCTCAGTTACACCAGCTCTGTCAGGAGGAAATTCCTACCACCTACTGTGAGAAGCTTGTGGAAGGATATCCAAAACATTTGACCGGAGTCATACAGTTTAAGGGCAATGGTACCAAATACTAATGAAATGTATGTAAACTTTTGACTTTGCAGACAGAAGTCAGAAATCATTATTCTGGCATTTGGCAAATATAATTTTGGTAATCCTAAATGACCTAAAACAGGAAAGTTTTATAAAAACATGCATATGTGTCTTTTTAACTTCTGGTTTCAAATGTATCTGCACCATTTCTAACTGATAATTGGTTTTTAATATTTGGTTAACGGTAAAGTTCACATATTCAGTATAAGACATGCAAATAAAATTGAACATAATATTCAAAAATGTGTTGTAAAGGAAATCTGAGGCACGGGCACACATCTCTTTGCAGCCACCCTCGACAGTCAGAAACATGGTATCAAAAAAGTATATTTTTTTTATGTCTATAGCACTTTTGCACAACAGCATTTGTCTCAATGAGCGTCACACTGTAAAGATGCTGCGGTGACTGAAACCATCAGGTGATGAACAGGAAACAGGAAGAAACCTCCATGAAGAGCAGAGATCTGATTTATCTTCAAAAAAGTCTCTGACCAAAATAACTGATTCTTCCAGTAAAAGAAATTAAAGCCCACTTTTAAAAGTATTCATTTATCAGTATTATTAGGCCCGAGCCTCCCGAAGGGATCGGCGAGGAGCCTATTGTATTCACTCGCGCAAAAAACGAAAAAGGGTCAAAGTCGAGTGCTTCGCTTCGTGCTCGACTTTGACAATGGACCCTCAAACAAGGTAGGGCAGGTTGAACGCTTCTCGAAAACGTATATATGGGGGTGAATGGAACAGCCCATAATTGAAATTGTTAGCGTCACGAGCTCGCTTACACGACGAAATTGGGTCAATGACGAGCGCAACGAGACGTTTCCGAAAACATATATATGAAGGTGACTGGAAAAGTGCATTATTGGAATCGTTGGCGTCGTTCATTATTCTTCTTCTTTATTCTTTCTGAGTAAACGATCGCAAATTTACCCCCCTAAACATTAACGAAAACTCACCAATTTTTGCATACACGCCAGGTCTGGTGAAACATTTTGTTTTTTAATGGTGCCATTAAAAAAACTAAAAAGTGACGAAACAGCGTCCCCTAGAATTCTGAAATTTTACATTCCTATGGGACGGGCAAAAAAAAAGTTGGCGATAGAACCCGAAAATTCGGGTCATTAAGATATCGTGTAAAGACCAACTAAAAATTACATTATGAACTTGCCGCCTGACAAACAGGAAGTCGGCCATCTTGGATTGAACTTTGTACTTTGCTGAGTCAGCGTTTTTGCAAACCTTGTATTTGAATCAACTTGTCCTAGGGCGTTTAACTGACTGACACCAAAATCGCTCAGGATCATCTAGACAAGCGGGCCATCAAAAGTTCTGCGGGATTTTATAGAATATTCAACGGTGTTGCCATGGCAACCCCATGAATTTGGCCTTTGTTTTTGTGTCTCGCCGCAAATTTGTTTGCGCATTCGTTCGCACAATCTTTGGCCGATCAGCCTCAAAATTTAATCACTTATGTACTTACTGAACCAGCCTGAACCCACAACTAGGTCCAGAATTTTAGTTTTTCTGAAATGCATGAAAATTTGTGTCAACATTCTTGACATCATGCTGATCAAAAAAGCCAATCACACCCATAGTCTATTTTCTAACACGTTGCCATGGCGAAGCCCAAAATGCCCCATTTTATTCTAATGGGAAAAAGTGAAATTTCTCCAATACAAAAGTTTTGCCTTAGTTTGCCCAAAATACATGAAATTTGGTTCACAGATTCTCCATGTCAACCTGATCAAAAAAGTCAATCACACCTATATCATATTTTGCACGCTGTTGCCATGACGATCCCAAAACTGCCCCATTTTATTCCTATGGGAAAAAATTTGAAATTTCTGCAATTGAAAAATTACCTTTTGGTTACTCAACAATGGATAAAAATGCATGAAATTTGGTACATGCATTCTTCACATCTCCCTGAACAAAAAACTACAGTCAGAAAAAGTGTAAGCTGTAAGATGTTGCCATGGAGATGCCCTAAATATGGCATCTTTTTCTTTGTTATAGCCAGTTCACCCATTTCAATATTTCATATGAAGAAGCTATAAAAAGGGCAAAAACAGGCATGGCTGGAAAAGATGGGTTCAAATCGGCACCAGCACCTGGGCTGCGGCCGGTGAGGGCCTATTATCGCCGCTTGCGGCTATATTGAATTAATATTCTTCAGTATCATTTCCTAGTGTCACTTCCTTACTGGAAGTCCTTTTCTGGCCACTTGCATCTGTGATGTCAGCACAGGCCTCAGACTCGCCTGAAAGCATCAACTCCTTCTGAGGAATGAAGATATGAACGTTGGTGTTTCTGCACGAAGGAAAAAGGACAAAAGCAGCGTCGGCTCTTTGCGAGCACCTGCACAGACGGCTTGCTGACACACAGCCTGAACAGGTAACACAGGTGTCATCATGCATTCACAGGGTCTGGGGTCCCGGTGCCCACTTCATTTGACTGTTTTAGATCACTAAGCTAGTAACAGTTAATCTGGGTGAGCAGCAGTGAAAAGTATGGACTTTTTAAAGATGATAAAGAGGTGAAAAGTTAAACTTGAGGCATCTGCACCATTTCTCACATGCTGAAACACTTTAATCATGAGTGAATTAACACCAACAGAGCTCAATTTAACTTCAGTAATTAGTGGAGTACACAAGCTTTCAATAGCTTGAGAAAGCATCAATAACTGCAGTGATTTATTTAAGAGTGAGCCGAGCTGGTTCACGTATAAATAACACAAGTCTGCCCACAGGATCATTAATATCAGTCCACCCTCCATTATTTTAGCAGAGTCGCGTTACTTCTAATAAACAGCACGATGAGGAAAACCCTCAAATCTCGTTAAAGGCAAATGAACTAAAATGGCACAAACGGCACATTTGGAGGGGAACGGTGAATCGATCGGTTTGCAAACATGACTCTGAGTCTGGGGTCGTCCGGGTGACACAGAGTTCCCCTTCAGCCACTTTAAACGTGCCTCCAAAGGCACCCACCTGCAGCTCCTGACACTCAATATGCTGTTAAGATGGCTAAGAGCACAGCAAAAAAATGCAGCACTCTATTCATGAGCTGTGAATGGAGAGATGAGTAGCACTTAGCAATGATGGGTGAGCTTCCCACACACACATTAAGAGCACTTGCACGCCACCTACGATCAAGTGCGCACACACATTAGCCACGGTGACAGGTATCGTCACTCCCAGGTCTCCTCGGCTCCAACTTCATTTTCTGACTTTAAAATTAAGGAACTGGCGCTCGTGCAGCCATCTTGGGAGAGAAGGAAAGCAGAGCCGTCTCCACACCTGCCTGATGATGAATCACGGGGTAGCTGAGGGCGTTCTCTTGCTGCACCAGTGAGCCCCCAGAGTACTGGGCCGCAAAGGGGTGCATGAAATAATTGAGAAATAGCAGGATGAGACAGGAAGTCGGAGAAAAAATGATGGAAAGGAAAGGAAAGAAGCACAACAGACAGAAATGGAAGGATGGAAGGGAGGAGGAGAGGAAATGAAAATCACTCACTTGGAGCAGAGCCTTCTTAATTACTCTCCCCACATCCTGCCTCCACTCGGGTATGTCGGGGTTGAACTCGTCCAGATTAGGGGAGAAAGATAAAAGTAGAGATTTGAAGAATTCTGTCGAGGAGAGTCGGGGGAGAATCAGCCATTAATTCACTCGGATCCGAAGGCATTATTCTCAGTGAGCTGTGCCAACTGTCATTTTGCTCAAGTCGAGTTTCAGGTAGTTAACACTTGATGAAAAGAAGAGGCTTTCTCATATCCCCCGCACTTCCCTTTGGCTAAATGTACCAGATGCACTTCTAGATAATTAGAAAATGTCACAGCTTTATGCCAACCCATTCTCTGGTAATAAATCATTGCATTTTACAGATACTTGCTGCTGGATCACTTCATTTTAAATGAAGACATATTCTTTAGAGGTTCCAGCAGTAATGTGATACATTTTAGTCAAGCAGGCGCTGTTTTACATCTCATACAGAGGGAAAAAAACTGTAAAATAAAAAGTATTTAACTGCCTTCCATTAAACTGCAATTATGTGCCAACAGACTCAGAGAGTTGTTAGCAGCTGCAGGAGCTCGGTGAACAAACACTGACCTTTGACTGCTACGCTCTTCGTATCCTGTAAGATGGTGTTACCGGCAGCCACCTGGACCGTTACCGTGTGCGTCCCCTCACTCGGAAACGTGTACGAGATGCTCCCATCCAATGTTATCACTGGCTGCAAGCACAGTTTGGAAGTTACAGGTAAACACAGAAATCATGCTGCAGTTTTTAAGCTCAACACTGCTGAGATCATTTTGACTGACGTGGGGCAGCAGGGCGCGATCACGTGACACAAGACAGAAGTTTGACTCCCATCTGCTTCTAATGTTTCTACTGTTTCTACTGTTACTCTTAGTTATGACGTTTTGTGACCTCTCACCTCTGTGTGTGGCACAAATATCCTCACCAGGGTAAAGCTAATCAATGATGGTGCTAACTTTGGTCCTACTTTGCCCAAAGATGCACCTCTGACAGCATCAGAAATGATTTCACTGGCAGGTGATTAATGGGCGTACGTCTCGTGTTTAGACTCTTGCAGGATGGAATCGATGCAGTAAAATAAAATATTCCAACAAAGAAGGAAATCTAGTTGAGCTGTGGCAGCAGCAGCCTCTCTGTGTGTGAGCTATTCTGCAGCTGTTACCATGACCACATCAGGGTGGATGCAGAAAAGGGATCCAGATGTGTTAGTTCGGATTCAGCAGTAACGTCACAGGACACGCTACGAGCAGCAGACTCGAGGCCCTGCACAAGTTCATTACATCCATGATAATCCGGCCATTAAAAGTGACACAAATGTGACTGAGGCATCTTTAAGCTCAGCGTTAACCTAACCCTGCTATAAGCACAACAGCACTGCTCTAACATTTGCTTCACAGCTGTGTGAACCATCAAAGCAAAGCAGCTCCCTCCAGAGCACAACAGAAAGGATCATCAAGTCCCTGAATTCAGCCTCGAGGGAACCTTGTATATTTTGTCTGTGCCAAAATGTGCCAATATTACAAATATACTCATAACTCGAAACGTCGGCCTGCTGGCACTGCTAAGCACGGGTTAATAAAGTCACAGTGAAATGAACCCAGTCTTCATGATTCAGGCCTAAAATTATTCAAGACCTTAAAATCAAAACTGTCTCAAAGTGGTGACAGAGCAAAGTCAGGAAGATCCCCTGGTGTGTTTAGGAATACCTGCACCATAAACTGATAAATTATCAGAACACTAACCAGGCAGAAAGTCAAAGCATCATCAGTATTGGTACCACCTTTGAGTACTTTCAGGATGAGGAGACATGCTCTCTAATTTTTGTGGCAGATCTGTTTTGTTCATAAAAATTTCTCAGGCACAGACAAAAGCATTTATTGATGAGTGTGATCTAACAGCAGCATTTACCATCCAGCTTTAAAACATAACTAAAATCTAAACTGCAGGCGTGTGAATTACTGAGTCGTGTGTGGCAGTCATTACCTCAGTATTGTTTCCCAGCCACCAGAAGTAGGTGACTGTGCGTGAGTGGCTCGGTAAGACCACCGCTGTGATGTTCACTTCTTTGTTTCTGATGACCACAAAGGGAGCGAGAAGTTGGACATGCTCCACTGGACCTGAGAAAGAAGCAGGACAGACAAGGGGGGGGGGGGGGGGGGGGGGGTGGGGGGTGATGTTCTCAGTATCTGAGGTGAATACACACTTAAACAGTGTGAATCTGAGTACTTCTCTGTTTCTCAGTCCACATGCCCACTGCATTCTGGGTAAGGACAGCCCCCCCCCCCCCCCCCCCCCCCCCCCCCCCCCCCCCCCCCCCCCACACACACACACACACACACACACAAAGCCCCAATCCTCTGAGCAGAATAAGTGGGATAAGAAAAATGGATGAATGCAAACATTGTGAAAACAAATATCAGCTGAACTCATAGAGAGGAAGTCTCCAGGTGCAGCCGAGGCTGCATTACTGCGACGTGATGGATGGAAATGCTTTCAAAATTCAAGACTGTTACACCTCTTACTCCATAAACATGTTGGTGCAACTTCATGAAGTATTACTGTGATAGTTTATCAGCACAATTAAACAGCTGGAGACTTTTTATGTCACTTGACTGCAAAAATAAACTGTCACTCAATGCAAAATCAAATGATGTAACAGCCGTGCAGCTTATTGTTAATTCTATACTGCAATAATTGCAAAGCAAGTCAAACACACCTTAGCCAATTAGGCAGTGTGAGCCTGCACTGAGACCGCCTAATAGGTGAGACATATATGGCAGCCTGTTATTACAGCGTGCACGCTGTGATGGCAGAAGATGAAACGCTGCATGTTTGTGTGATCTTGTTCTCATTCATATTCATCTTTATTTTGTATCCGCTGAGTTGTGACAGTACGTTTCTTAACAATAACTATGACAGTAAGTTCGGTGTGTGTTTGTTTGAAATTATTTCCCCTTTTCTTGGAGAAAATCATCAGGAATGGATGAGCTTCCTTCCTGCCCGCTGTGCTGTGTTTTTAAACAGCTGACAGATGTAACTGCTCTCTCTGTGGCAAAACAAGGTTTTTAAATAGAGTTTCCATTTCTGCACATCACCGTTACATAAACTGATGAGTTGAATTAAACTATTTTTTGGTTCTTTATTATTTCCACACCATAAAAATCCACTTTCTGCGCTTCTTTAAACCCCCAACAGATAATTCAGTTTTATTCATGGAGAACATCTCACAGTGCTTTATACTGTATGAAGGGTCATATGGGCAGCCAGAACTCTAATGATCCAGAGATGCCCTCTGAGATAACACTCATTTATATTTATATCAGAAATTATGTTCACTGGGAATTATTCTAGTGAAGGTGCTGGAAAAACTATGGATTTGGTTAAATAATGAAAAGTATTCCTTTAGTTTAGTTTCCTTTATTTAACAGGCAGCATCCAGTTTCTGGGTCTGATCCAGAAAGCAGGTTAAACCGACTAATGCTGCCATCATGGTTCACGTGTTGGTCACTGCTCATATGAACTGCTGCATCAGCACAGTAAGCATTTATGGAGCTGCAGTCTCCCTCTGATTGACAGATCAGTAAAGATCTGATGTTGGTGCGGAGCAGGAAGAAGTGGAGCCCGATAACAAAACGACTGCTGAGGTTTTTCTGCACAACGTCTCGTTTTATCCAGTTATCGTCCTCCTGCACTCGTGTAAATGCTTGTAGAAATCGGCCTGCCTGCACACTTGAACCTGCAGCCCGGCTGAGTGAGCCGAGCTGCCGAAGCTGGGAGGTGCACGACAAACTGAACTCTGAGCCATTTCTTCATTAGCTTAAAAAAGTTTGAGATATGTGGCGTGAGTTGGAGGATGTAACAAATTTAAGCTGCGTTTACACACATTACAACAAACTGCAGGACTGTGAGACACGCTCACCGAGTAATTCAGACAGTCGTGATTTTTTTTCTCCCAAGTTTGCAGCTGAGCTAAAAATATGAATGCGTATAAATATGGAGCCTTTATTTTGAAACACAGGAGTGGAGAAAGGACAGTAAATAAGGTAACACTATAGATTTTTTTTAGTGTAGTCACTTAGTACTCATTTATCTGACATGAATTTTCCCTGAAAGAATATATTTATTCGTGTGTAACCTGATAGGAGCAGGCGACAGCTGCTGTCTGCGAAAATATGGATAACTCATATAGCAGGTAAATGGATAGTTCACCTATTTTTAGCACGCATGTATTGTTATTGTTTGACGGCAGAGCGAACCTCTTCACTCTGTTACTGCTGCTGATAACAAGCAATAAAGTCCCAAAACGTTGACACCATCACGGATTTTTTGACATGATACCTTGTGGGTAATACTGCAAACCTCCCCACTAAGAGCGTAATAGGACCTGACAGGGGTCTGGGAGGCTTTCCACTAATCACAGAGATGAAGTTTCCTGCCACGGACAGATGTAAGACACGACATTCATGGAAAAACTCCAACGAAGAGGTTCGTGTAGTTCTCGTCTCACCAAAGCTTCTGTTAGCGCTTATCCTCTTTAACCAGGACTAATCTTTATCCCCAACTTGAGATGTTCAGAGTGTGTGTGTGTGTGTGTGTGTGTGTGTGTGTGTGTGTGTGTGTGTGTGTGTGTGTGTGTGTGTGTGTGTGTGTGTGTGTGAATTGTTTGGTATTAAATATGCTCAGCTGAGAAATCATTGTAGTTTCTGACATTTCTTCCTGAAAACATCACCTACACTGTCAGAAACGTATAAATACACATCAGGCCGCCAAGAGGTTAAATTAAAATTGATTGAACAAATGAGCAAACATAACTACCAGGACGCAGAGACAATTCAACACTTACAGAAAGCAGCTTGAATAATTTCCATGGAAAGTTAAAATGATAGCGTTTTGCTGCAGTCTGAATGGAGCTGGAAGGCATGACGATCCAGTAATTTGTTGTTTGTGCTGCTGTGTAAAACCTGCTCCACTTTAAAACCAATCCATTGTTGTGAAGCTGTATCCTCAAATAACTGGCGATTAGCTGCAGTGGCCTTAAAGGCCCACTTCTCACTTTGTTTCCCCCCACAGTAAAACCTTGCATAAGCAAGTTTATCATGACCTTTTTCCCAAAAGTTGTTTATCACAGCTGCTGTATTACATAATCCTGCATAGGTCAGTACAGTTCACTTCAAATGAGTTTAGCATGGATCAACAGTGTGGCTGCCATTCAGGTGAATATATTTTAGCACCTGGAGCTACATATCATGAAATATACATCTGTAAGTTTACTGCTGGGGGTAAAATGTGCAGTGTGAATTTAATGCTTTTTATTGTTTCCAAATGGACTTTATCTGCCCATCCATCCATTATCCATCCATCATTCATCCATCCATCCATCCATCATCCATCCATCCATCCATCCATCCATCATCCATCCATCATCCATCCATCATCCATCCATCCATCATCCATCATCCATCCATCATCCATCCATCCATCCATCCATCATCCATCCATCCATCCATCCATCCATCCTCCATCCATCATCCATCCATCATCCATCCATCCATCCTCCATCCATCATCCATCCATCCATCATCCATCCATCCATCCATCCATCCATCCATCATCCATCATCCATCCATCCATCCATCCATCATCCATCATCCATCCATCCATCCAGCCACTGCATATGAAGACAAGTAGCAGTGGGTCAGATTTTCCACAGACAGCATGTGTCAGTGTTTCTCTGCTTCCCATTATAAACCATGAGAAACATGAATTATCAGCTGTTTAGAAATTAAACCTGCTAATCATTAACATCGACCAACAGCAGACTCCAATACAAATAAAAACAAACACTTTTGTATCTTCAGGAAGTTTTCTGGTAGTTATGTTATCTAGCAAAGCTAACGTTTAGATTACTGTAAATGTTTGTGGTTTGATGATATCCTGAGTGTTTATATGGACTTCATCACTTCTTCTTTCAGCTGCTCCCTCTACGCATCGCTATAGCGAATCATCTGCCTCCATCTCCCCCTATCCCAGCATCTTCTGTCACACCAGCCCTCTGCATGTCCTCCTTCACTACATCCATGAACCCTCTCTGAGGTCTTCCTCTTTTCCTCCGCCCTCCCTCCACTGCAAATGTCCAAACTGTCTCAGCCTTGTTTCTCTAACTTTGTCTCCAAACTGCTCTTCCTGAGCCGTCCCTCTGATGGACTCATTTCTGATCTTGTCCATCTTGCTCACGCCCAGTGAAGATCTGAACATCTTCAGCTCTGCCTCCTGTCTCTTCATCAGCGCCACCGTCTCCAAACATCCATCACAGCAGGTCTCACTGCCATCTTTAAACCTGCTCTCCTTCAGTCACAGATCACCCCTGACACCCATCTCCACCCGCTCCACCCTGCCTGCACTCTCTCCTTCACTGTTCATTGCTTTGGATGGTTGACTCCAGGTATTTAAACTCATCTACCTTCACTCTCTCTGCTCCTTGCAGCTTCACTGTTACACCTGCCTCCCTCTCATTCACACATGTATTCTGTCTCACTTCTACTGACTTTCATTCCTCTTCTCTCCAGAGCATACCTCCACCTCTCCAGGCTCTCCTCCACCTGCTCCCTGCTCTCACTACAGATCATCTGCAAACATCAGAGTCCACAGAGACTCCTGTTGACCTCATCTGTCAGCCTGTCCATCACCACTGCAAACAAGAAGGGGCTCAGAGCAGATCCCTGATGTAATCCCACCCCCACCTTGAACCCGGCTCTCACTCCTCCTACTCCTCCCCACTGTCTCTCTGTCCTCACACATGTCCTGCACCACCCTCACATACTTCTCTGCCACTCCTGACTTCCTCATGCAGTACCACAGGTCCTCTCTCAGCACCCAATCAGCTGCTTCCTCTGGATCCACAAAGTGCACCTCCTTCTGATCTTCTCCATCAACACTCTCAAAGCGAACACCACATCTGTTTTGGCATGAAGCTGTACAACTTCAACGACTCTTTCTCACATCTTCATGGTGTGGCTCTTCAGCTTTAACCCTCTGTAGCTTCTGCAGCTCCGTTCCTCAGGTATCCTCTCACTCTGCAAGCTTGTGTTGGGTGACCTCACAGAGGCAGATCATCCAAGAAATCCATGTTTCAGTTTTGGTGGGTGAAATTTGAATATTTTATTAATCTGTTACCTCGTGTGCTTTGTGCTAAAGCAGCAACTTAGCAGTTCAAACTCTCATCTAAATATGGTCACCTCTGCTTTAGAAATAATACAGGAGAAATGAGATTTTATAACATCACTGTTGCTACATTATATACAGTCTGTGATCTTAATATGCTGCATACAGATAGGAAATCCTGTTATTAACTGATGCTTATTTTATAGTGTTTACAAGTACTAGTGTCATATACACTTCATAGACACTCCTGCCTTCAGCAGTGATGCTTTGTGGCCTGAAAAGCAAACACTGGATAATAAAAGTCTGAACACTGTCACTAAGCTGACCGCGTCGTCCTCTGTGTACAAACTAAAAGGCGACGGCATCGACACTGTGGTCTCTTATGCAGCAGAACAGAGACAGAGCAGCGACACTCGTTTCCGTGGAGGAGTCTGAAGTGTAAAGCTGGACACTCACAGGTGACGTGCAGGTAGAGTGTCGTGGTGTCGTAGCCGAGCGTGTTCTCTGCGAATGCTGTGACCCGGAATATTCCTGCAGTCTTGTAGACGTGTTTGATCCCGTCCTCGGTCCAGCTCAGATTGGAGTATGAAACGGCCGTCCCGTCACCAAAATCCAGCTGGATGTTAGTCCGCAGCGAGTCGCCCTGAAACACAGCACAGCGGGCTTTCATCAGGATGGAGACAAATACTGGAATTCATGGTGTGGCTGTTTTAAAGCAGACAGCTGCACTACAGAGAGGAAAAACAGCAGCCGAGACAATGTGGGCTGAAACACGGGCAGCAGATATGAGTGAAGCATAAATGCTCTCTATGCAGAACCTTTGTAGGTAAATTTGAATATAGACTGAACACAAATCAAAAAAGTAACACCGAGCCTACTGCTGTTATTTTAAAAATACAAAGACACCAGTTACACATAAAAGCTACTTTCAGCTGCTCCCTTGTCACAGAAGGTTGCCACAGTGGGTAGCTCTGCATATTTGATGTGGCAGATTTTAACATGGACGCCCCTCTGAACACAACCCTCAACGGATTTGTGTCTCCTCCCAGGATCAAGCTAGCCAGGATCAAGCTAGCGGACTCTTCGCTGGTTAGGTAAATACGTAAACCACATAATCACAGGCTTTAAATATGAGTTAATTAAAACAATGGCATCTTAATCCATACTTCAAACTTAAAGTGTGTGAGCAGACTGAAAGACGCTCTTCCTTCAGTCCTGCAGCAGCATGGTGCAAAGTGCTAAGAGAGATTGTTACTGTACTGTGTTATTAGTTTCACAAAGTATCAGCAGGTGACATCAGCACTTTAACACACACCAATCACATCGGCTTCAGCAGGCCGTGAGTCAGGAGAGTCTGCTTCCCTGAGAAGAAGGCTGGCATGGGGCATAATCATAGGAAGCCAAATATAGCTCATTAATCTAAAGCACTTCAAACATGCTTGAGAGGGCAGACTCAAATTTGAAGGGGCTTAAATTTCTGTCTCTCCTGAAAGAACTTGTTTTTTGGTGAAACCTAGTTCAGAAACGTGAAACAGGAATTTATTGCTCTTTCTGGTCTTTACACTACAAGCTCCATTTACAGATGTACTCAGTCTCTTTATTCCATGACAGCTACCTCACATCGATGGCCTATTTACAATCTCCAGCTAAACTACTCTGCATGTCTTTGGACAACCTGGAGGAACCCCATGCAACCACAGGGAGAACAGGCAAAGAGCCAGGGTTCGAACCAGCAGCCTTCTTGGTGTGAGACAACAGTGCTGACTGCCATTAGGATATACTCTGTATAAATAAAGCTCCAGCCTACATCCTTTTGGTCAGTTTGTTTTCTTTCCATTTAATTTCTTTGCCGTCATTTATTTTGTCTGCATTTCTAATAATTTGTTAACAACCCAAATGAAGACGTAACCTGTATCACGACTAACTGCTTTCTATGCTGCCACAGACAGACCCAATGAAATGTATGAAATGTTGTATGCTGTAATGTTTCTGCTCTGCGTTTTCTGGCACCAAGACATCAGCAGCAGATCCTGTGAAATCTCACAGATCAAGCTGACCAGCTGCAGTCCTTAAGCCATGCCACCTCAGAGATGCTCCCACCAGGCTGTCTGCCAATGACGATCTGGCCGTTGTCAAAGTTGCTCTGGTCTTTACATCTTTCTCTCCCACAGACACGACGACTGTGAGGACCGACCCAACAGCCAATATTTAGCAAACTTTGATGTCAGTCGGAGCTTCAGGCTGTAATCAAATTAAATCTTGACCTTCATGAAGAGCCGTTTCAGACGTGTTGAGAACTCGCAGCCTTTTTCTGGCTCCTTCCACGTACACGTGTACATCCAGGTCATGAACTGCTGCCTGAGCGATGAAATATGAACGTTTAAACACCAGCTTCCATTTCCATGAACTTGACCACCTCCAGCTAAATACTCGAAACTGATTCACTGAGTCACAAGCTCAGTCAGAAAGTCTGCTGTGATTCGTGCTCTCAGCTCACAGAGATGGAAGATCATTTTCAGTCAGTAGGCCTGTTCTTAACTTGAACTTTAACCCTTCACAGATACAGCTCAGTGAAAGACCACAGAAAGTGAAGTCGGTATCAAAGTTAGAAAGTCGCTCACTTTTGCACCGCTGATACAAAACAGATGAACTGATCTCATAGGATAGAAAAAGGACATGAAAACCACCACGACTGTTCTTCACTTATATAATAGTGTAATTTTCTTAGTCTTTGCAAATGTATATTTTCAAGTACTACATCTAATGAGTCTGATAATTACAGATGTTTGTTGAATCAGAGCACTGATATTTACTCCCTGTCACTGCTTTCTGAACTTTTCTGCCTAATTTAGTAGAAAAAGTCTTAAATCAGTATTAAATTAATACTTTTTATTTTGCTCAAATCTAGCAGATAAAGAATTAGTTTAGAAAACACACTCTATTAAAGGCTGGAAAAAAAATCATCCGCGTTCTCTTCGAGGCGTCTTTGCAGACGGATGATTGGTTGCAAGTTAATCCATGAGTGAAATAACGTCAGTTAAATTTATTAATATTGGATTTTATAAAATATTTTCAGAGCTTTGTAGCGCGTGCAACAACAGAGGGGAAAAATGAATTTTGCATGCATTTGTGTGAATATCCCGTCCCATGCTTCCGCCGCCTGCACGCGCTCCTCTGGGAATCACATCTGGCACCGTCGGCAGATAAACACACAGCGCGAGTGCTGGTGGCTCCAGCTGCCACGGCGAGCTGCACTCATCCTCTCAGGCCTGTGAAGTCAAACTCCCAGCCTCCCCTTGGCACGCTGTAGCACAGTGCAACTGGGATCTTCATTTGTAACACCACATTAGCATGCCGGCTCTGCCAAAACTCACATTAGAAAAAAAATCTATTGTTCTCTTTCCTGCTCTTTTGCTCCTTCCACCCCTCGCTGCCATCGCTTCTTTGTGTGGAAGTTCGGTGGGCTTCTGGGGATTTCTCATGTCACTGTCTGGAAAACGATATCTGTGATAAGTGGCTGGAGAGAATAGAGAAAAGCTAAGAACAGGGTTTGACAGCGTGGGTATTGTTAAGAAGTGTAATGAGCTGGCGTGCAAACAAGACTCTGGCTTTGGTGGTGCTGATGTCACTCAGCGCTTCTCAGCGTCCGCTGGCCCCTCTGTTCACGCTCGCTGAATCAGCCACGGCGGGATTCGCTAATCTGCACGAGAGCGATGCTGACCGTCTCTCTAAATGTCACTCTTTGTGTTCGTGTATCTCCCAGGTTGAGCAAACCCAAACACAACATGGCCGGAACCTTGAGACTGTGGGTTTGCAATGGAAGCAGTGCTGTGCGTGTGTGTGTGTGTGTGTGTGTGTGTGTGTGTGTGTGTGTGTGTGTGTCAGACCTGAAACTACAGCATCAACGTGATCGGCGACAAAAGACGCCGCGGCCGAGAATCGCTCTGGAACATCGCCAAGGTTACAGACAGCAGACTGTTGACGGGCGACGTTGACTGTAATGATAAGACTGGACCCACTGTAACACTGAGCACAGCTGCAGGACACGTGAAAGCAGCGACAGCATCACCAAAGCTTCCTTTTCCAACAGGAAGAACTGAATTGGTTTAATTATGTTCATTAAATCTATTCGTCATATCGGATATTGAATCGTATTCTTAAGAAAATGGATAAAGTTTACACAGAATTGGTTGGTCCTGCCATGAAAGCATACTGTAAATACTGTAACATCAGCCACTGTTACCACTGCCACACGTTCACTGTCACCGCCTCAGATGTTAGGGTGAAACTGAGGGACACTGCTCACTGATTGGCTAACAACGTGTCAGTCATGGTTATAATTTCCTTTTTGACTCTATTGAAGACCAAAATTTAGAAAATGTGCTCGATGTTAATCTAGGACTAAAGGGAGGGTGTCAATAAACTCCACTCTTACCAAGCACGTGCTAATTGGGAACGATGTGACTGTCGGCGGCCCCCTTCCTAATTATCCTCAGAATAAAGCACTTTGAGATGATTGCTGTTGTCAGCTGGTACTTTATAAATAAAACTGAGGTAAGTTGACAGTTGAACACAGCGAAGACCAAACAGCATCATCACAGTAACGTGGTGAGAATGTGGTTCCAAAAAGATTCAGGTGAACTTTATTTTGGCCCTGAAATGCCAACTGAAAATGCTGCTGCTAATAAACGCAGCTGCTGCCTGTGAACTATGCAGGAAGCAATCTTATAATCACTCTGTATAGGTGACGTTAATGGAAATCATTTGGTAATAATGGTAATGCATAACCTGCACTCAGCATGGGGTTGCAGAAACTGCTAATAATGTGAATGATCTGTTATTCCTCCGTGAACACTCAGACTGATGGGATATTATGCAGCCTGGGTTTGTTTGTAAGAGCTCCGTCTGAATATGAACAAGAACGATTCGTCATCGTCTTCTCTTAGTCTGAATTCAATTAACTACACACAAGATTTGCAGACAGCAAAGTGTGCTTTGTGGCTTTTTTGTGTGTAAAGCATTATTTATTTTACTTTAGGGGGAAGCAGCTTAAATTAAGAGCAGCTGTTTGCTAAAACAACAACTTGTTCTGCTGCCCCCAGGTGGCCACAAAGGCCAACTTAGACCAAACCAAACAAAAGCAATGGATGCAGCTTTAATTACCACATTTTACACTTATTAACACAAATGTAATTCCTTAAAATAATTTGTACCTAAAAGAAATGGATATTTGCCAAGTAAGGAATAATCAATTCACAGATAAATAAATAATACAAATAGAATATTTTTTGATAGTATAGCTAAACAAGTCAGGACGAGCACTCCTAATGTTGTGACTACACAGAGCTTCAGAATGAGCACTGTAGTTAATATTTTAGCTGGGAATCCTCAGTAGTCGTGGCTGTCATGTTCGATATTCACAGTGTTTGTTGGCAGGAGATTCATCTGGCTTTTCCACTGGGGCAGAAATGGATTTCGCAAAAAGATAACATGAGCGAGAACAACTGTAGAACATTTTCTCCCAAATGTGACACGATTGTGAAACAGAGAAGTGGCTGATAAAAATTCACACTGACAAAACAAGTGTTAGGCAGATCACAGGGAGATTATATTAACCCAGAAGGGGAAACAGCGTGATCACTGAACGACACTTTCTGTGATGCAGTGATGGATGCATCAGTGCAGCAACGAAGGACAAGATGAACATTTTACATGAAGCTGACACTGAGTGAGAAAATCTAAAGTTACAAATAGATTCCTTCACGTTTTTATACCTTATGGGGACAATTAGAAAGATGCAAGAGGAAACAGTGGCTCTCTAACACGCCGTGAACAAACTCTGCTCTCTAACTTTAGCACAGAGCTGCAAAGCTCGGGTCGCTTCAGCTTTGCCAGCAAAACCGAAGCCAAATCTGATTCCTGACAGCAATGAACCAAGAGGGATGCAGTCGCTGCTCACTGTGTGCCAGCATCTGATATAATGTCACACTGACGTTTGAAAACAACCACAATCCAAAACTGTAAATAAAAATGAATGCAGTGATTTCCAGATCTCACAAATCCACATTTAATTCACAACATAACATAGAAAACCTATCATGTTTAAACTGAGGCGTTTCACTATTTCATGAAAAACAGGAACTCTCAGAAGTCTCAAAAAATTGTGAGTGTTGGGTCAACAAAAGGATTTAAAGTAAGTGATACTAA
Source organism: Archocentrus centrarchus (assembly GCF_007364275.1). Lineage (NCBI taxonomy): Eukaryota > Metazoa > Chordata > Actinopteri > Cichliformes > Cichlidae > Archocentrus > Archocentrus centrarchus. Next base: position 39,304,661 of record NC_044346.1, read on the forward strand.
AAAGAAACAGCTGCAGGGACATTTTACAACTGATCAGGTTAATCAGAAACATGCCTGGGCATAAAGAGAACATCTTTGAGAGCTTCTCTGAAGTAAACATGAGCGGTGGGTGCAAAAAACTGCATCTAAAATTTATGGAAGAATTTCAGAATAATGCTCCTCAACATAAAATTGTGACAAGTTTGGAAATCTCATCATCTATAGTACGAAATATCGTCAAAGATTCAGAGAATCTGGAGAAATCTCAATACTGGATGCCGTGATCTTCCAGCTCCATTTACAAATGCAGGTTAAAGCTCTAACATGCAGAGACATGTGATCAGAAACACCAACATCTTCTCTGGTCACACAAATCAAAATCTGAAATTCAGTCTGGAAAACATGGTTGCTGCATCCTCCAGACTAAAGAGGAAGAGGAGGAGCATCCTGCTCAGTTCAAAGCCTGCATCTCTGATGGTACAGGGCTGCATCTGTGCCTGCACATCTGGAAAGGCTCCATCAATGCTGAAAGGCATCTGCAGGTTTTAGAGAAACACGTGCCCCCATCTAAACAATGTCTTTCTGAGGGGAGGCCTTCATATTTCAGCTCAACAACGCTAAACATTCTATAATCTTATTTATATCCTGATCATAATTTTGCTCCACTACTAACTAACACTGTGGGTCACTCTGCATTAAAACTAATCAGTTCATTACGGTCTTCATTTATTTTATTTGTTGTCCATAAACGCAGTTTGTTTAGTTATTCAGACGGAACGCTCAGCGCTGGATTCAGGGAATCCTAGAGGACAGAGAGAAGCAGGCTGCCTCTGCAGCGTCTCGGTAAAATATTCAGTGAGAAAACTCTCCTGTTTTTCCTTAATTAAGACGTTTTCGTAGATCTACAGCGCTGTTGTGATGTGCACGCTCTGCTTTGTACCTGCTGCACCCCCTGCATGTGGTAGGTGCTGTCAGATCATAAACCCTGCACTCAGTGTCAGCAACAGCCTTGGCAACATGGTTATGTTTGTGCCATACATAACATGCTGTTAGTGACATATAATTACAAAGATTATCTGCAGCACAAGTGTGAGCTTATTTTAGCTCACTGAACACAGCATTCACATGAAGACATGAACCGTATTGTTTTTGGCATTTACATATTTAAACAGGGGTCACCAAGGATTCACCAACATCTGACATCTTATCCTTCATAACTCTCTTCCTGATATGCACCGATGCACACATTGACCTCACGGAGAGGAACGTCTGAGGTCTGGTTGGACACGAACCAAATCTGAATCAATCCTTCATGAATTGTTGGAGATTTGGTTGATATCATTTTGGACCAAACCACTCTGCTAACAGCTTAATGATCAACGAGTGATTTCCATGTGTGGACATATTTATTGTGCTGTAGAAAAGGCTCCCTAAACAATGCAAAACCAGTAGTGATGCAGATCTCATCATCCCCCAGAAAGATCGTGTTGATTTTGTTCCTTCTAACCCTATTTTTAAATATGGCTATGAGCCACAGGATCTTCTCCCATTTAATATTTTATGCCATTTGCTCTTCCTAAGAAATACAGCCATTGCAAGCTTCATGAATATAAATTAAACTTTGAATTCATCTTGAGAATTTTCTCAAATAGGGCTGATGCCACAAGGATTCTCTACCCCTCCCTCCTCTTCTTTTATCGCATCGTTCTGCCACCCACGTCCCTTCCTCCGTCCCCCTCCTCTTTCCATCAGAGAAATCCACTCTTTATGAAAGAAAACAGGCCCCGATTCCTCAACTCATCACACAGTAATATGACAACTGGGCCTGGCCCCCGGGGGACACACACTTACCTTGAGCTGTTCCTGCTGTGGCAGGAAAACACTCCTGTTGCTAACGCCCTAAAGCCTGCAGTTATTACCAACAGACCACATTCTGCCTAAGAAACATGCGAGGCAGTTTCCTAGTGACCGAGCAGCGTGGCGGGCCTGGCTCTGAGCACAACAGCTCTCGCTCGCTAACAGGGTCTCCGGTGAGGTCTTTTATTTCTGCCTCTGGCTCAGAACTCTTGCACTGTGCGGGTGGTTTGGAGGGATTTGACTCTATTAAACTTTGGAGTGTTTAGAATGCAGTTATATTCCTAGAAAGTACTTCAGCATTTGCGCTTCAGATTTCAGTACTCCATAACCTACAACCATGTACAAACTGAACAAACCGGCCTACAGCACATTTGGTGCCATTCCTTGTTAATAAGTAACAAAAACATTAACCTTTATTTTACACGTATGTGTCCTGACATCACAGAACATATTTTGGACATAAGCTTTAAATGGCAACACAAAAAATGACCGAAACATCCAGATGCTCGTATCTACGATCCTTTTGACCATTCAGCATGATTTAATAATTAATAATAAAACTGGAATAACTGTGTGTCATCAAAGTGACGATGATGAAATGTGCCCTGTTTTCAGATTATCTGTGTAGAAGCCACAAATAAACTTTAAACCCAGTATTTTGCCCTGAGGGACTCGGCAGTATGGTTCACAATTTGGCTCGTTTCTGTTTGTGGCTTCAGGTTTGTAAGTGTTGTTAGACGTTAAACAGAGAAACACTGCCTGTACCTCTGCAGCTGTAGTGAAGCCGACTGAACGCACAACTGAAGGCTCTGTGTGTGCGATGTAAAAGAGCGTTGTCTCTGGAGCTTGAAAAAGGCGACTGGACTTCTTTTTGTTTCTTGAAGACGTTTCACCTCTCATCCGAAAGGCTTCTTCAGTTCTCAACCAAATGGTGGAGAGACCCAGGTATTTAAACCCCTGTGGGCGTAGTCCCCTGGAGGTGGTTATGACCCTCTATTGATCATGTGCGTGAACACATGTGCCCAGGTGTGAAGGGGGCGTGGGTCATATTTAATCAGTGGTTTCAGTTGAAACCAATTTAGGACTCCGCTCCATTGTTTCCTGTGGCCTATTGAGGTCACTGGAACAAAGGTGTGAATGGGGGTTGAGACGTCTGGGAAGGGAGCTCAGGACAGCACTGTAAGCGGGGGAAAGTTGGTGACGTAATCCACCTCCTCTGTTCAATGATGGTTGTTCACAGTGGACATAGATGGCTTCTTTCACTCCTCTTTCAAACCATCTGTTTTCCCTGTCCAAAATGTGAACATTGGCACATGTGTTCACGCACATGATCAATAGAGGGTCATAACCACCTCCAGGGGACTACGCCCACAGGGGTTTAAATACCTGGGTCTCTCCACCATTTGGTTGAGAACTGAAGAAGCCTTTCGGATGAGAGGTGAAATGTCTTCAAGAAACAAAAAGAAGTCCAGTCGCCTTTTTCAAGCTCCAGAGACTACTATGACCTGGATGACTGAGAATCTACACAGACATAAAAGAGCGTTAACAAATCATACAGTCGTGTGAAAAAGCACGACTCTATGCAGTCCCAATAGCATGTGGAACCGCCTTTAGCAGCAATAACTTGTAGTAAGCGTGTTTCTAACGATCTCATCTTTTCTTTACGACGCTGCTTCAGTTCATTGAGGTTTGTGGGCATTCATTCATGCAGAGCTGTCTTAGGTCCTTAATTTCAGTACTCTTGAGGTCTTCGATTGCTGTCACATTTGACTCTAGAATACTTTGGTATACAGAGACGTTCATAGACTCAATGACTGTAAGGTGCTCTGGTCCTGTGGCTACAAAACCCAAATAATCAGCCCTCCACCAGCGTGCTGACAGCTGGTGTTTGTGCTGATATGCTGTGTCTGGTTTTCTCCAAACGTGCCGCCATGCTCTACGGCCAAACGTCTCCACTTTGGTCTCGTCTGTCCGAAGGACATCGTTCCAGAAGTCTTGTGGTTTGTTCAGATGCAGTTTTGCAAACCCAAGCTGTGCTGCTGTTCTTTTTAGAGAGACGAGACTTTCTCAACCCTTCCAAACAACCCACACTGGTTTAGTCTTCTTCTGTCATGTTACCTTGTTTGATTTAATTTTTCTCCGTAGTGCACAGAGTCATATGAAAACTCGATCTTAATGGAAATTTTAAAAAAGAACAACAGGAATTTCAAATTAGATATAAGCTAATATACACATAACAAATAGATACAATAAATATAGGCAGTTGTTCTGAGCTATAATATACTGAAGCTACTTGATAGTTTATGTAACTGGCTGAAATAAATTGTGTTTTTAAACTTAGGACTTACAGTGTTACTGCATTCCTTCCTGCTGCAGATCATGTCCTGTTTAAACAATATCAGTATTGTGTCACGGCCCCGGGGCGTTGTGTTTGTCTGTGGGTTCACGGATTCTTTTTGGTTTTTGAGGATCACTGTTATTTTAGCTTGGCTCTTTTATAATATTAGGTTGCTGTTTTTCTTTGTCATTTATGATATCCTCTGTTTATAGTCTCTGTTTGGATTCTAGTTCACGTTGGTTATTCTAGTTGGTTATGTAATATTTTGTCATCTTTCGTGACCTTTTTCTGTTTCCCCCCCAGTTATGCCCCCGTGTCATTTTGGTCTCTGTGCTCGGTCTGATTGTCTGTTTTCCTCCTTTGTAATCTCAGCCTCTTCCTCCTATCTTGTCTCCATGTTTGTTCCTCTGTCTCTGTGTCAAGTTTGTATGGCTCAGTGTTAGTTATATTTCCTGTTTTATTTTGATAGTCTTTGTCCCGTGTGTTTGATATTCAGTTTTACTTTCCACGTCTCCTTTCCCCTCGTTTTCAGCTGTGTCCCCTGGTGTGTCGTATCTCCCCGATTACCTCACATGTTTATATTGTCTGAATTCCCTCTGTCCTTTTATTGTGTCCTCCCTCGTGCTGTCTTCTTCCCTAAAGTCTTAGTCCTCAGGTTGTTTAGCTGCTGCTCTGCACTGTGGATGTGTTGCCTCACTTGTAAATCGCCAGCAATAAAACTGAGTTTGTTCCTTGATTCCTGATTCCTGCTTTTGTGTCCTTTCTTAGCCGAACTCTCACATATTGCTTTGAATTCCTTATCTGAGCTTCCTTTGTTTGATTGCAGACGTTATCACTCTTCCTTTAATGACCTTTGTTGTCTTCTCATGATGGTTTTTTGTTGTTGTTGCTGGGTATGGTTTCCACAGCTATTCTGGATCTTCTAGTTGTCTGTGGAAAGCTCTAGATCCTGGAAAAACCTAGCCTTGAATTTTCCAAGAGGTTTTGCAGCATCCATTCACAGACAGAATTGGAAAGTAAAAGTGGAGCTTACATATAGGCAACCAAACATCATAAATTAATAGCATTACATAGTGCATTCAACACTGACTTCTTAATAAGTTAAAGCAAATAATTTGCATTTGCACATTTAACTGTGGAAGAACAAGAGAATTTCTTTAAAGTGGTGAAGAACGTGGAGCATTTAGTTGCTAAAGGTAACGTTAAAGGAAAGTCAGTGTTTGAATTTTATTCACTGTGAGCTTCAAATTCATTATAACTGAAGAGTTCAGATGTAAAAGCTGCTACCTCCATCAAAAATGAGATAACGATATTTACAGAATGCTTTCCACACATTCTCCAATACGCCAATAAAAATCATTTTGCATCATAAGCCATAAAATGCCGTCTCTGCTTAGTCTGAATTATCCGTGTCTTTTTAAAAGCTTCTAAACGCCACTTCCCATTGCCAGCAAAAGCCTCTACATCCCTACAACCAATCAGAACACAATATCAAATCATGTGACTTCAAGTATTTTCAACTGGCTTTAGTTGGTGGAGTTCAGCTCGTAAACACAGCTGTAGGTGAAGCCAGCGCTGTTTTGTGTGTAGAAACAGTGTTCAATGATCAAACTTGACTATTTAGAGGAAGTAAAAGTGGTAACGAGTTTCCGCTGGTGAAGGATCGTTACTCGCTGCCGAGCACTCGTCAGCTGCGGGAGGCTAGCGGCGCGCCCGTCTCCTCTGTGGAGGGTCCCTCTGTCGTCATGACCCCACGCCGTCTTATCTGCTACTCTGTTGTTAAAATTTATGTGCAGCCATTTTGTGCCGCTGTGGTTGTGTGAGTCTATTTAGAAATGTTTTTTACCACAGTGTGGGCCTTTAGCTTTCATTCACACTGGGCAGAGGGCGGACTGAAGAGAACGGTCGCGTGTCTTAGTCAAACATGTATGGCACATAGGTATGGATGAACCTAACGACCTCCTTAGCCCTCAGAAATGGTAAATTTATAATTCATTCGGTGTTCTTTCATCATTTTCTGTGTTTCCAGTTCCATCAAAGAGGATTTTGACACTCTTATCAAAGTCTGTGGGATTTAGAGATTTTTGTGAAAAAAGAACTTCTGGATTTATCTGCAGCTAAACAAAATATTTTTAAAAAGTAGGGAAATTATTATAGTCATTATAGAAATTATTATTGTTATAGTTACATTTTTTTTTTTAAAAAAAGGCAGTTTGTTCTCCAAATAATAACCTCATCATTGCCTGTAAAATGAAATGACAGAGGAGCCTGATAAAAATGTTCTTTTAAAGAGAAGTATCCAGGCAGATTTACAGGGTTTTGCATCCTGTTGATCAAATTTCAATTCATGCAGCTTTAAGTAAAAAATAAACTGATGAATTAGTGCTTAAGCTAATAGCCCTCTATGAGCTAGTCTAGTCAATGCGTTTGTGCTCACCTCATCCAAATGCACCAAGAAGGTGACGTTGCTGCCCAGGTTGGCAGTGAGTCTGCCATCTTTGGTGGTCAGCAAGAGTCCTTTAGGAGGTCTGTTGGGGCACTGCTGCTTTCTGGGCGTGTACATTTCCTTCACTCCTTTAGTGCAGTTGTTCAGCACCACTTTACGGTAACTTTGGAGAGACAGAACAAAGATTTCATCCTTTTCTGCACGCTCAGCTACACATTCCTTTAGTTTTGGGACGTTCCCCTCAATAATGCACGTACTTATGGTTTACAGAGAATCTGGTTGAACTACACAGAGCACAGCTGTTGTGTCTGAACAGGCTCCCAGACAGGATGACAACTGACAACAGAAGCTGTGTCAAAGGTTGAGACACCACGGGAGGCTTAATCATAGTGGCAGTGAATAAAACACTCCCACTGTGATTACGCTTCGTGAGGTGTCGGTCCTCAGGGTGCCTCCAAACTAACAAAAAGGTCACATCTTTCTGGCATAACAAAGAAAAATTAATTGTAATGCAAATGAAATTGTCACACCAAAGATATAAATACATACATACTAGTATTTGAACCGAACGTGATATACTGCATTATATCTCTGATCTAAGTCATCAGTTGGCAAGTGACTGGAAACAGTCAGTATTCACTGTTTGATTGGTGGTCTGCAGTAAATCAATGATGAGTGTTAGATTAATCATGGACAGTCACCACACATGCCTGTGAGGAAGTTTGGGGTCATCTTTTGGCTCGTCCCTGGGTGGGGGTCAGTCCAGCGAATCATCCGCCCCCCTCACCCTGCCCCTCACATCCTCCTGTGTCACTCCAACCCTCTGCATATATTTCACTCAGTGACAAACTGTCTACCCAAGATTTTAATGAAATTGTCCTGGCTGGAGATTTTTACTGGGACTGCTCGTCTTCTGCCTCAGACACTTACAGAGCTGGGCTCACTGAAACCAGAGTTTTGCTACTACAGCCTAAACTCTTGTGTTTTGGCTCCTGTTAGTCTGAGCTTAGATTCTGCAGGCGCCCTTTAAATGAGCAGCTCTGAAACTTCCTCTTTGTATTTAAGGTTTTAAGAAAGAAACTGACTTTTGGAAAATCTGTGTTATTCCTATCAAAATGACAGCGTACCCCCACCCCACTGAGAGTGTATGACACTTTAAATTAGACTCTGTGGCGAACATAACCTCAATAAATACATTTAGCTCCGTCTATTAAAACTGCACAGTCACTGATGAAAACAAAGAAATGAAGTCATTAGAAACAAACTGATTAACAAAGTCAGCATAAAGCAGGTTACCTGTGGAGGCTGCGAGGACCTCAGTCAGCAGGATTAAAGTTAACGTGACAGATTTCAAAGCTCTTTCCTGGATTTGTTCACGAGGACAAGCCGAAACAAAACGCCCACATTAGAACCAGATTGTGCGCATCGGCTTTCTGCCACGCTGATCATATTAAATCTGCGATCAGTATCTGCTCTAAAACCCTGCCTGCGCATCCTCGAGAAAGTCTCCAAAAAGAGCCATTTGTTCACAGAAACATTTGACAGAAATGTGTGTAGCATGCAGTACAGTTTAAATATGAACTTCTACTGAATCCCACAGTCCTTACCCCGTGCTGTTGAAATAGTTCTGACCCTGGCTGCAGCTCCAGGAAACGGTGGAAGGATTGAACCAGAAGGCTGGCCTGCAGTTCCCGTCATTGCGGCGCTCATATCCATAATCACTGTGACACAACAAAGAGCACCCACACGGTACCTGATCAATATCAGCATGTGAAAAGGGACATACTGCAGTGGGTTCCACATTTACATCTTATCTCTGTTCATAGCTGCTGACCGCGGCCTGTCTCACACAGACACACGTCATTATTAAGTATTGATTAAGGCTGCTGCTGCTCGCAAATGTGCTGCAACAGTGTGAATCTACGGGTGTGGAAACAACCTGGAGGCGAAGGTGTAGCGATGACCGCTTGTCAGTGTTCCAGTCAGGACACGATTTACGTGTCCATTCTAATAACGGTCACGATATTGACTCATTAATTAGTTATCAAGCCAGAACAAATAAACCAAACTAACAAGCCTGACGCTGACTAGTCCAGTATGAATGTGTGATTACAACACTGTGAAATTTTCATTAACAGGCTGCCAGGATTGGACGAACAGGCGCGTGTAACCAAACAGGTAAAAAAGGTCAGCACAGAGTGCAGACGAGGATGAACTGGATGGGGTGTGTGTGTGTGTGTGTCCGTGTCCAGGTAAGGTCAGGTTCAGAGGACACAGCTTCTGGATGTGAAAAGTAAAGCCAACGCCGAAGCCCCTCAAACCTGCACTCTTTCTAACGGCCAGCACAGAGTGAGACTCGCGGGCTTCGGTCCTGCAGACGTCCTTCGTACACTCATTCCTGATGAGTTCATGGCTCAGTCACTCAGTTCATACTACAGAAAAGATTTAAGCCTATTTTGTAAAGTTTGGTCATTCTAGATTTCAGACGGGAGGATTAGCCACGGTCTGCTCGTTAAAAAAAAATAAAGATTATGACTTCCTGTTCCTTTCAGGATAAACTACATGTTCTGGCAGCTAGAATAGAATGCCTTTATTGTCATTATACAGCATGTACAATGAGATTGGAGATTGGAGCTAAATACATGCTAGGTGTTCACCTGTCCCCACATTTGTGCTCAGTTAGTTTTTGACACCTAAACAGTCATTTTGGCTCATTTTGAACAGGTAATTTTTATATTCTGTGTTCTCCCACCAACACTTTCAGGATTTGGGGAGTTTTAAATTTCATCAGGGACCTATTAACCACTGTCCTTAACCAGTCACTATGTTTCAGAACCATCTCTCATAAAAACACTCGCTGCTTGTATGACTCAGATTTCACATGATCAGAAAAAGGACTTCGTATTCGTTTAGTCATGCTAAAGTCTTATGTGCACCCTAACCCTGCCTTTATGACACAAATCAATCATAACAGAGTCTGTTTGGAACAAACCAAATTAGACAAATGAGACCAAATGAGCAACTGCTGCAAGATTCCAGATTTCCAAATTCAGTTCAGGAAATTTCTCATCACAGGGAAACTAAAGGAAACTCAGAATTGGACTCGGTGCTCAGCGCCAGCTTGTCAGTATTCACAACATGTGGATGTTCATTTAAGCCTCGGGCTTTGTTGGATCAGCCTCCTCCACAGCACATGTGCAACAGAAAGTGCATAGTTTGCAGGCATTTTGCATTGATTAATATAACACTAATAAATATGCACTTAGCGGATCATTGTGCCAGACAGACTCTTCACACCTCAAATTAAGTTAAAGGATTTGGACTTTAATTCTGCACTGATGGTTTTTTTAAATCCTCATTTCTGAATTTTAAAGTGTTCATCAAACAATTCCCCACAGAGGGACACACAGACACACAGAAACGAGACAAAAAAACAGAAACTTTACATCAGTTCAATGGGAACCAATTAGCACTCACTCTCTGCCTGTCTACAAACACCATTTACATAACTGCTGTATGTTGAAATGGCTTTTTTTCCATTCCCTGTCATTACAAGATAAAAAAAATACAAACATTCAGGATTTGCATACAAATTGAAACTATTTACACCCCCACATGGTCTGAACAGAATTACAAGCACGGTGAGCTCACAGACATCCGCTACGGAGACGGACATTAGAAGCAAATTGTGTAAAACCATCCAGATTATTGCAAAGCACAGAAAATGGACTAAATGAATGAGACACATGGAGACGCAGTAGATTCCACTTAAATGAAGGAAGATTTGCCTTTGATAGAAAAAATCTTCTCTGGGCTCCAGGCTAAAGTTCTGCACAGCTAATATGCTATGACACCCCCCCCCCCCCCTTTAGTTTTGCAGGGCGGGGTGGAAATGACCATCTCTGACTGACTCTCTGACTGCAGCGTTTCATGTATTTTTCTGCAGGAGCACATCCACCGATCATTTTTATCAAACACTCAGAAGCATGACAAAAAAAAGTGATTGAAACAAAGTGTCAGTAGGAACATAATGAAACCACGTGTGGATAAAAACAGTGCTGTTTTCTAACCTGTGCGATTCATACACAGCTTTCTAAGTTGGAGGACTCGCGCTGTTTGTGGTGACAGCAGGCAGCCTGAAGCAGCCTAAAAAGCACGTGAACGGTCTGCAGAGTGTGTTTAACAGTAGCTCTGTGGACGCACTTGAAAATAAACTGCTGCTGAAGCAAAGCTGGTTTTTCAAAGAAATAAGAGCGCTTTCTTTCTTTTTTTATGCGACGCAGCGTTCAGCTAAATGACCTGCTGAGTCTCATTCACATTAAGCAGCTGCCAGCAGCAAATTATTAAAAAAGTAACACACTGAAAAAACCCTAAAAAGATTATTTTAAGAATAGCACTTCCTTTGAAATTAGTGCTTCTACACGTGTGGCAGAACAAACAGCGCTGTTAATGAAGTTCTCCTTTAGCAGACAATGGAAAGAAACATAATCCCCCTCGCCGATTATGAAGAAAAGAGCTACCGAACAAAGGCCCGCATCATCTTACCATTCAAAATCATGAGCCCTGCAAATACAGGACTCAGCCGAGAGGATTCTCGAGTAGTCCTTTCCCAGCATGCAGTAGTTTCCAGGCCTGCGTTTCATGTAAATCTGTTTTTGTCCCATGACGCACGGCTCACCCTGTATGCAACATAAACAGGTGTTTGTGAGTGAAAAGCTTTTTTGCAGCACAAACTCTAACAGGCAGTACAATCATGAAGCAGTTTGTACCTGGTTGTGCAGGTGCCAGGTTTGATAGTCCTCCTCTGTGCATTTCCTGCTGAAGATGGACTTGTAGTCTATCTTGATGAGCTGCCATTCAGAGCGGTGGCTGAAGTGTCCAAAAAAGCTGCAGGAGGCAAAAGAGCTGAATGACTTAAACTCAGCGTTTCATTTATGAAGGAGAGAACGTGCCATTTCTCCATTCAAAATGTCCACCTTAATGAAACTGCACTCAGGTTTGCTTAGATCAACCAACAGAGTCAAACTTTAATATGAAGTCAGATAAGACGAGAAATTAACAGTAAGAAACACAAAGACCCCAAATCTCAAGGTTTGAATCAGAGACGGTGAGGTGGGAAAGGACTCCTGTAGTTTCAATTCACAGTAATTCAAAGGAAAGAATTCTAGTTTATATGTGACTCTGTATTTTTGACAGATATGTTTGCTAAACGTAGCCCAAAAAGTAAAAAAAATCAGTGTTTGATTGATAAATCTTATACAACTGGAAAGCCCGTTTATTTCCCCTTCGCCACATTCGTAAAGAAAATGCATTTGTGGATTTCACCCACGAAAAATGTCCCAATCTTCTCTGCCAAACAGCTTATTTTGCTATTGACTCTTGATTGGAGATTCTGGTACCCCAGGATTGTCATCATTGGTGGTAATCTCAGTGCAGAGAGATATTGAAATGATTATTTAACCAGTGGGAATTCTTATCTCCACAGTCTGGGACTGAACTCTGTCCTCCAAGACGACAACAGTCACCCCCACAGAGCAGGTTTATCAGACTACCTCCAGAATTTGGGAGTGGAGGTGATGGATGGCCCACCTGCAGTCCCGACCTCAGCCCCACTGAACACTGTGAGGTCAGCGTCGGTGTGCTGTTCGTGCCAGAGTGACAGACACAACCACACCAGCTGACTGTGACAAATGCTGGTTGCTGAATGGGATGGTGTCCCACAGCAGTGTGTGACCAAGCTGGTGACCAGCATGAGGAGGAGGTGCCAGGCTGTCGCTGTGTGGTTCTTCCACATGCTGCTGATGCTCCTGTTTGTTAAATGATTAAAGTGTTAAATTATCATTGTGTCACCAAAGAAGAGTCAGCAGTAGGGATGCGCCGATCCGATATTCAGTATCGGTATCGGGTCCGATACTGGCCTAAATTACTGGATCGGATATCGGAAAGAAATAAAAAATGCAATCCGATCCGACCCACATTAGCTGCATTGCAGTTTTCGGTCGTCTTCTTCTTCTTGTGGGTCTGCGGTTGAACAAACCAGCTTAGAGCTGCATTACCGCCACCTACTGGAATGGAGTGGATCAGGAGTTAGAAAAATCCCTCAGATTCTATGAAGTTCTCCGTCGCTGCGATGGATTCCCTTTGACACTGAGTGGATCATCCCTGACATGTTTTTCCGCCTCCACCGCTCTCTGCGTGTTTGTGTGTTGTGCTCGCTGTGCTGAGAATCAGCTGTTATTTCTTTCTCTACGTCAGCTCCCGGACATACTGCTAGCGAGCGCAGCTATTAGCACTGGTGACCGTCCGGTACCGGAAGGACCTCTTCTCCGTCAAAATGTTTTTTATACTTTAATCCCTGATTAGTGACTAAATATAGACCTGCAGTAGAAACGTATTTAGGAGAATGCTTGTGAATATAAAGCATTACAAGATTGCGCTCACGCAGCCCCTAGTTTTTCAACATAAACACCGATGACGCAACAGCAGCAGTCAGCTGATTTACGTGCAGTCTGTCTGCACAAGCAAAGAGGCGGAGCCGGTGAGCTCAGATGGAGTGGACTAAATGTTTTTCTAGTGTCCAAATGAAGCTTTTCCCTCTGTAACCTCCATTAAACCTTTACTGTGAAACAGCTGGAGGTCCTTCATCAACCAACTGATCAGTAATTGAAGAAAAGAGAACTTTGTAGCTGCTCCATCCACCCTGTTTGTTTCACACAGGGAAAACTGCAGTACGGAAGTTAAAATATGCAGATGAACTGTTAATACGAAAAAAGTATTTCTTATCCAGTTACTCGGGTAATCGATGGAATAATCAATAAAATACTCGATTGCTAAAATAATCAATAGTTGCAGCCCTAATGAAATTTGCAACCTACCATAAGCCAATGCATCACCTTCTCACATAGGAGCAGCAGGATTCAGGTGATAGAGTGATTGTTGTAAGTAAGTAAAGTTTATTTATATAGTGCTTTACACAGACAAAGAGTCACAAAGTGCTGTACAATAATTAAAACACAATGTCCAAAAAAAAACCAAAAACAGATAAAACACCATGTTAAAATGTAACATTACCATATTAAAAGAAAAAGAATAAAAATAAAGTCAACAGAAAGGTTTTCAGCTGTTTTTTTAAAAGACTCCACAGAGTCAGCTAAATGAAGCTGGAGTGGTAAACAGTTCCAGAGCTTTGTATGTGGCCTTGTATGTGGGACAACTAAAAGATTTTGATTTTGTTGTGTGAGAGACTGTTGACTTACCTAAAATTGATCCAGGCATTTAAAAACAATTTTTTAAAATAATAATACAAAAAAGATCGGATTTGTATCGGTATTGGCGATAGCCAAATTTAAAATATCGGTATCGGTATCGGACATAAAAAAGTGGTATCGTGCCATCCCTAGTCAGCAGCACAATAACCTGTTTGGTATTGACAGAGAAGGCTTTTCATGGACGAAACCCACAAAATGCACTTTCCTTACAACTGTGGCTCCATTTAAGGAGAAATAAGCAGTCTTTCCAACGGTATAAGATTTAGGACTGTAATGACTGTTCGAGTAACTCGAATCATTTTTCAACAAAAACACTAACACAACAACCTTTCCTTTTACTCTGAGTCCCTTGTGTATCCCGCCGATCACGGACTTCCGGTGTTGTGCCAAAAAGTGATCGTCTGCCAAAAAGTGATTTTCGGCAATTGCCAGAAAATGATTGCCTGTATTTAAACTGTTTTAAATTACTTGCTGATCTATAATCTGTGGGAAATATGTCAAACATATCTCTCGTGAATGATATCAAGTCATTTTGAGCGAGAAACAACATTTCGGTTACAAGATAGAAGCTGCAATCAGTTTTTGGCAGTGACTTTTATATAGTCTTTATTCATCAGGGTAAAAACTGTAATTTATCTTAAAAATGTCTTATTAAAGAGAAATCTGGCCAAGAGGGCAGCAGAAAACCCAACAAATATAACGTTACACTCTATAAAGATATTTTAAGTGACCAAAGAGGACTGGATTTATTATAATGTATAATAATGAGTCATAAACGTACTTGAAAAACAGGTCATTTCTTAATTTTATATATAAGCCCTTCATAAATCATACTGACTACACCCTATTCACCAATATAAGCAAAGACATTATACATAAAAGCACATAGAAACATCGGAAATCACTTTATGGCAGACGATCACTTTTTGGCACAACACCGGTAACAATTACCGTAATAACCACATGTTGGGTATGAAGCGCAATTTCTCAGCTTTCAGAAACTGTTTGGATTTTTCCGATAGGACAAACAGTCGCGTAATTACAGTAATGCAAATTACATTTGATCAAACGTCTCAGCAGTGGTTAACTAGCTGTTCACGGCAGGTAACGGCAGGCAACAGGTGTATTGGCAGCGATCAGCAGGAAAGGTTTTTCTAGCGTCCAAAGCAGCAGCACTTGTTCCTGTAACTACCAGTAAAACCTTTACTGGGAAACAGCTGGAGGTCCTTCATCAACCACCTGATCAACAAGTGTCAACGTGAAGAAAAGAGAACTTTGTAACTGCTCCATCCACCGCCGTTTGTTTTACACCAGGTACCCGCGAATCCGCAATGGGCGACAACAATTTTGACTGCGACTCCACCGGGAAGTCGTAGCGTTTAAGATTTCCTATTTTGCGAACCCGCATGCGTAGTACTGTTACGAAAGTTCGATCGCCGAAAAACAAGTTCCGTTTCCACCGGTCTCATCGATCTCAGTGCTCACAGACAACCGATGAAGAGTCACACGGTGAAATTCGAAGGTAAGGCGCTAATAACGGCAGCTTCAATAGTAGAAAGTACTTTTTAAAGATGTTTTCTTCACTGAATCAGTGCCTTTGTTTTGTACGTAGGACCCGTGTACGTGTATTTGGCCCCGGTTTCAGACACTAACTTAGACACTGGTGCTGCCGCTGCAGCATTCAGAGAAATATGAACGAGGCTGCTGAGAGTTTGCATCACTTCATCACTATCACTGAATAGTGATAGTGATGAAGTGCTACACTTCCAAGTGAAGTGCTACACTTCCAAAAATAATTGCATCAATATCTGAGTATATATAAACATTTACAAATCAGCTGTTACTGTATGCAGGTTTTACCCAACGTTGGTTTCCATGGAAACCCAAATTTCACTACCATCCCTCTATTTTTCATCAATTTTGATGAGCTCAGATGATTTGCCATGCCAAACTCCCCCCCAGGGCCAAAGTTTTGTATTATTCCGATGACTAATGAAAGCAGTCGACAGGATCGCATTCGAGGACCCGGCCTTAATTATGCACTTCTGTAATGCAAAGTCTGGGACAAAGAAGGCGAGGGTCACTCTCATGATAATCGCCATCTCTCAGCCAATTTTGGAATTTTTCAATAATTCAAAAAGCTTAGTGCTTCTGAGTCTCAGAGGCTTCCATTAACCCAAAGATTTTGATGAACAGAGGACTATGAATTTTTTGGTGGGTACTTTTGCAGAGAAAAGTCTGCAGTAAAGATGCAGAAGCTACAATAAAATATGCAGATGAACTTTAACTTAGTCTGACACCATGTTTAAACCAGGCTGACGGCAGCGAAACCTGCAGCATGCAGGGGGGTGGTGTATACCTTATTCTGTTTGACTTTACTGTACTCATGATTATTGATTGTTGCATTGTTTTCTTTAAAAATGATTTTAATATGAACTGTAAATACAGTGAAAGGCTTTAGTTATTTTGACAGATGTATGCTGTTAAATTATTAAAACACTGCACTTTCTAAAATGGATGAGCGGTTCATTTTAAAAGTGCTTTTTCTCTTTTTTGAATATTTATTATTGCTCATTAATAAGGCAAAAGTATTTCTTATCCGATGACTCGATGGAATAATTGCTACTCGATTACTGAAATAATCGATAGTTGCAGGCCTAATAAGATTTATTGCCAAGAAGCTTTGTTACAACAGAGAATATCCAAACACAAATATCCTCACTTTTTAAAAACATGATTTTTCACTAAACCCTGTAATAATCTCATAAGAGTTTATGAGCACTGTTACAGATTAAACCAGATTAAATGTCTTACTCCATTTGTATAATTCTTTTTTCCAGCCCAAACAGTTTTGTTTATCCACAACGAAAAGAAAGGATTTAAGAAAAGTCAGAAAGATTTGTCCAAATATTTTCAGTTTTTGCTCTCCCATTAGTCACGCTGTGTCAGCGCAGATTTAACTGTGACCCTGTGGAGACACCCTTTAGAAAGAACCCCAGGTTGGGAACTAATGCATTACAGTACAGGCTATGAAGCAGTAAAACACTGCTTACAAACAGATGCATCAGTGCATTAGTAAGAGGAGAAATTTACTGCACAAAACTCCAACCTCAGGGGGGGGCACAAGAAAAGTCACAGTGGTCACAGGATGATTAAAGAGACAGAAAAATAGATTTGGACTTTTTTTTCTTGAGAAATTCCTGATATGCACACCAACAAAACTTTACTTTACCTTCCTATCTGCACTGCTAACTTAGTAGAAAGCCAAAATGTGTATGGAGCCATAAGCCAAGGAGTTTTTTAACTGCTGATCTAAAGGTGATCTGCAGGAGCCTGTCAGACAAGCACAGCCTGTGTAACAGAAGTGGACACAGCCACAGTGATGTCACCTGTTATCTATGGACTGTTGCTCTGAAGCCTTCAGTCTGACATTTTGGCCACCATTTTTTTTTTTAAATAAAACTAGAAGTGACAAACAAACAGCCTGAGAGCCAGAGGACATGTGCTCACCCACATGACAGTGACTTCATAGGAGCTGCACTCTAAAGCATCTGTTTAACACTGAATGGGACCACGATTTATGAAATTAACGTTAGCTTGTAAACCAGTGATTAAGTCCAAAAACCCTCGAAGGAAATATTTACTGAGCTGATAAATCAGGTGAGAAGTAGGGTGAGTTTTCTGATTGACTTCTCTATGACCCCCCCGCCAATGGAAAAAAATATACAGACAGTTTAATTGACCCCAAGGATACTTCCACTTTTATACAGTCTGTCATAATAAGTTTCCACCCAAAGTTTGAGGAATTTTAATTTTCCAAAAACTAGCATTCAGGAACATCCATGAATAAAGTTCCTGAGAAAAACTGATTGTGGAAGTCAGTGTCCTTACGTTCCCTCTGAATTATGTGTTCAACAAAAATGGATCCAAAGCATGGAATTCACTGATGCTTGGAGCATTCCTTGGAGCAAATTTAAACATTCATTAAACTGTTCCTGGTCCAAGAGGAACACCAGTGTGATAAAAACACACCTGCAGCTCCACTTCCTGGAACATGAAGCTGTGACTGTTAACAAAGAGCTGATGTCAGCTTTGCTTGGACACCGGTTCATGTAGCCTTTCTGCTGAGAACAAACACAGCTGAGGACTGTGCACTACTCAGCTTGTACTCAAATCACATCAACACGTCGTAATGTGTCATTCGGCTCGTTAAGGACTTACGTCATGATTTGGTTCTCAGCTCCAGCCTCCACCAGCACTCCGTCCACAAACAGGGGCACTGAGGAGAAGCTGTGCTGGGTCCACTGCCTCCCTTCGTCAAAGCTGACCCTGCGTATTGGATGTCAGAACAAATTCCCATCACAAACCCGGCAACAGTGACGGCACAGAAACAAACGCTCTCTATTAGATCCTGGTCATAGGGGAGGATTTAGGTGGGGATCAGAACGACGGGCTTGTCTCAACACAGGAGTCTCCGAGTCTCTGTGCAATTAGCTACTGTAGCTTTTGGTAAATATTAAAGGCTGAGGCATTGAAAGGGAATTTAAGAGATTCTGTCTAGTTATTAAAAGAAAGAAGCTTTTGGAGGAGTTGAAAAAAAGGAAATGTTTTGGAGTCAAAGGAGAAAAGCAGCATCATGGTTCCAGGGTAAAAAGTCCACACAGGGGTGAAAAAAACAAGACCAGAATAGAAGCGTTTCATGTTTGACTACAAAACTGCAGAGGGAGACGGAGACAGGAACAAAAAAACTGGACAGCTTTCATCATCGGGTCCTGGGCTATATTGATTCTGACAGCACATCAACACTGGTGCTGAAGTGAGAACAACTCCGAGTACCTGAATGCGACACGGGTTGAAACCCTACTTAGGCCTGTGCTCAGAAGAATGAGAATCCTCCCGTGCTGCCTCTGCCTTCAGTTGGCTAAAAGCACAACAGAAAGTGTTAACATGCACCTATTATGAGATTCAGCCCAGGGAACTGTTTAACCTAAACTGGATTCCATAGCTGCAATCCAGTGGCTGTGGAGATACTTATATCAGTCACTTTTTTTTCTTCACTTCCTCTACCATCACACTTAAATTGGTTGGGAGACAAAAACCCAGCAGGCTACACTCCACTGCTTCTAAAACTAATTTCAAAATTGTTGCAAATGCGAGTGCACAGATCTGGTCTCACTTGGATTAGCCTGCACGGAGGCAAAGCGAGGCGCCCGATTTGGCAAGAGGAAGGCAACATGTTAATGAAAAGAGTAAAAGGAGGCGGGGGGTGGGGGGGTGGGAGGATTCGACTGCTGGCTGTTAATGATAAGTGGCCTGGAAAAAAACCTCACTCAAATTAGATTGCCTAAGATTTTTTTTCCTTTTTTTTTTAAGAGCCATAGTCAAAGTGCATCACTAAATGGATCAAGTGTCACATATAATATGCACATGCACTTTTTTTAGAACCATAACTGTTGGATTAACCTTAAAAAAGCCATAGGAAATTGGAAAAGCAATTTAAGATGGGAAACTTGTCCAAAAAAGTTCTCTGAATGGACATACCACAAATTTCTAGTTGGCACAGACGGCTGTTTCACAGCAACAAGGGCCCCCCCTTTGTCCAGAAACCAAATATTGTGCTCCTCTTCAAAAATCTGGACATATACACACATTCATATCAGGAAAACACAAAAGACAAAGGTTACAGTGTTACATCCTGTTTCTAAAAAGCTGGAATACTGGGTAAATGTACATAAAAATAAAATGCAGCAGTTTGTAAACCATTTAAATCTGTTATTTCATTCAAAAACATGCAAATAAATACAACATATCAGCTATTTAAACTCAGAAAGATTGTTTTCTGAAAAATAGAAACAAACAAAAAGAAGCTCATTTTGGATTTGATTGAAGGAACACATTAAAAAAAGTTAGAACACAATGGAAACGCTGGCCAACAATATGAGTGGGCATAACAAAAGAAGTCCACAGAGGCTTTCAGTCTTTCAGAGGCAAATCTAAGAAGCTGCTTCATCAATCTGTTAAAGTGGTCACAAATTTCTGTTCTCCGAGGCCAAAAACCCATCCTGGAGGGTATACTCCTCTCAGCACCTCCGATCACCACTGAACTCAACCCCTCAGTGGATGCTACGACTTTTATTTTCACGGCTTTCACAGTGATTAACTGCAGTTCTAGCCTCAATGCTAATCAGTGATAGCATTATTTCAAAGCCTGTAAAGGCTATAAAGGTATCAACAATCACAAAACTTAAATTATCTAAGTTACTAATAAGAGTAACTAAGAACAGTAGCTATAGATAAAAAGGTGATATTAGTATTATCAATAGCCCTGTTTATATTCCAGTGTCTTCATGAACTGTGACAATGAGAGTGAGCCAGAATACACAATAATAATAATAATAATAATAATAATAACAATAATAATAATAATTCAGCCATTAATGATGTTGTTTACACTTGTGATTTCTTGTGTTACGTCAAATGCGTCTTATTAAAAAGCCTGTTGTACACTGCAGTAAGCTGGAGTGGAAACTAAAGCGGTTGCATAACGAGAAGCCCTAATACAATATTTGCAAAGCTGCTTAATTTTTTACAGCAACTGTCGAAGTTTGAAACTGCTGCAGGCCTACAAATCTGTCGGCTGTTGGTGTGAGGCTCACCGGTCTCCAGCTATTGCCAGCATCAGATGATATGAACATGCCAACATTGTTGTAAGACAGCTCTGCTCCAATATTTCCTGCAGAGCAAATTACACACACAAAAAAAGCATGAAAAACACAGTGAGATCGCGCAAAGATAAGGGACCATATGTGCTTTAAACACATGCTGCAAATCACACCATGTCTCTCATTAATTTATTGTTTTGGCTTGATTCCCGTATTAGCTTGCTGTCTCTCAGATCATGTGAATAACACAGAATATTCCACGTTCATTCCCGAGGATGCCTGCATCATGCAGACAGCATAATGTGAGATGTAGAAGAAGGCGGGTGCCTCCCTCGCGCCGGCATTCTGCAGTGTTACAGCACAGTGTGCAGCGAGTGAACTAGTTTCCTCTGTTGTTCTGCTCTCCTGTCTTGGCCGCGGCTCAGTAAATAGGCATGTGTTTGATCTGGATGGTGTTTGTCATGTTGGTGAGATGATCTCTGCACCAGCTGACGTCTTAAATGGCGCAGCGGGCAAAGTGAATCACGGTGCCAAAGCAAAGTCTCGGCCAGAAATACACACAAACACATGAGTACATACTGCGGTGGGAATGTATGTTTATTCAGTGTTTCCACGTAACGAGGACAAAATAACATAAATGTACATACTCAGAGCAAAAATGCAGTTTTTTGTACCCACTGGTACTAACACATCTACTTCATCTCATTTCTCTTTGTTCCTTCAAACTTACAGTCACACACAACCTGCAGAACACCAGCTGTGGCCATCAAAACAGGCGGCCATACGACCCGCAGCACGTCAGCCTGTACATGAAGCGGAGCTCCTGCAGTGCTCTCTGCACAGTGAAGCTTAAAGAATCGCTGAGACAGAAGCTTAAGTGGAAGACATGTAGGGGTCACATCAGTGCTGCATTAGATAATCAGGCTGCTGACTGGGACAAATCTTAATCTGGTGAAATGTAAATTTTCAAATTGAAATAGCAAGATGAGGCAGAGCTATTATATTAATATTTAATATAATAACTGTAAAATAATATATTAGATTTTTTATCATAATGATGACACAAAATGTATTATTTATATAACGTTATTAAAAGAAATCAGTATTGTACAAATATATCACTTTGCCCTGATACAGCCACCCTTGCATAACCTCAGAAAAGCGCCGTTATTAAATACACTCTGAACTGTGGTGTTGCTTACAGTGTTACACACCATCTGCATGCATGCATTAAATAGTGATGAGACATGCACAAGGCTGTGCTGCACTGTTATGTTGCACATCTACTGGAAATCACTCGAAAGACCAGAGTAGATACTGCATCGAGGTTTCTCTTGTGGCATCAAGCAAACGTTGCTCAAACTGGTTGCTGAGTGGTTTCTGGGGGCTGCTGGCTGCCGCTGGGTGACATCACTCACAAAGAGGGTGCTGCATGGAAGAGATCCTTTGAAACGAAGACTGTTTGCCTTCAAAGTAAAACTTTTAAAACATTTTATCTACAGCGCTGAAGCCAAAGTAGGGTTGCCAACTGTTGTGTAAGAAAACTTGACATCGGCTGTCTCAAACGTTACCAGAAGCCGCTAAAGGGGGTCCCCCTCGGTGCCGAAGTGAGGGCCAGGTGTTGCCGAAGCAAAGGTATGTGGTACGAGAGCTGTATGTGCACAAAACACAGCGACGCCAACGAGTTTGGCTTTCCGAGCTGTCTCCAAAAGCCACCGGAAAAACTCACTCAATTTGTGGCTACTCGTCTTTATAAAGACGTCAAAGTTGGATGTGATGAATCTAACAATGTCAGATATACGCTGTGTAGCTAAATTACAGCTAACTCGCTAACCTCCCCGTGCTGGCTATCACTGCAGAAAGCAAATGTTAGGTCTTCCACTTGTACAGCTGCAGAGTTCTAGAACAAATGCTGTTTGACATTATACATAAGTTAATATCCTGAATCATGTTAGCTGCTGAAATCATTCGACAGGATAGCCAATTAGCATTTCCACTCATATGTGATTCTGCTAGTGGTGATAGCAAGTAAGCTAACCAGCTAGCTGTAACTTAGCTACACAGTTAATTCATAATGTTAGCGGAAAAAATAATTTGAAAATCTCCCGTTAAGTAGATAATCCAGAGGAGTTGGCTGAAATTGTGATTTGAGATGGCTTGAAATTCATCCTTATTAACTAACACACTAGTGCTAACTAACATTAGCAAGGAGGAGGACAGTTCATGGTTAAATTTTACCTGAAAACTGAACATTTCTGTTTGGCAGGTTGGACTTCATTAAATAAAATTGTCTCTTTTTTTAAATTATTAATAGTAACTAATGTGAGCTTGCCTGTATTTAGACACAGAGTTTGCATGCTTGCTAATGACTATAAAAATATTATCCAAAGCCACATCTGTTTTTGTGCTTATGTGGAGATTGTATTGGAGTCTGTGTTGTGCTGGGAACTGGGAGCATATTGACTTGGTGATCGGTGGACTCCTTATTGCAGCTACCGTTAGCTAGTGTTGTTTACTGTCGATGTTTGGAGCAGAAGAGAAGTGGCGGCAGTGAGGCAAGGCGCTTGTCAGCAAGCATAAGCATCACATTATTTAGAATTTTGCAGAAAATCCAACATGCACCCTTCACATATAATAGAAATCAGTCCACAGTCTGTTAGAAGCAACTGAAACAGTCTGAGAAGATCACGTTTTTTTTTTTTAAGTTACCCCACAGACATTGGTAATGCAAAGTGTTCAATGCATGAAAAAGTGACCTTATATATCTTTAATATGCAGACGGTCTTCGGTGTTCAGTGTTTTTACTCACCTGTGGCAACTATGATTCCCGGTGCAGAACTCTTGGTGGAAATTGTTCCTGACAGGTAAGGGTTCTCAGACATTTGTAGTTGTAGATGAAGAGAACAGAAAGGCTGTAAAAGATTTTAAAGAAATAATAAACTGAACTGCATTTTAGAGAAAAGAAACAAATAGCCTAAATTAAAAGGCAATGCCTAAAAAAAAAATTCTAAGGGAAAACTATGTAAGCATACATATCACCTTAAGTGGTAATTCTAATGGATATGAAGTGTGATCTAAATCAGTCTTGCTGTGCATCAGCTTATCAAATTAACTGCCAGGTAATAACAGGGGAAGGGAGTGCTGCTCTGCTGATGTGAAAGTGATGGGGTCAGAAAAATTAGAGAACAAACAACAAAAAATCCTTATTCATTAGTCTCCCAAAGAGAGCCACCGGTGCCTTCAGAAGTTTTGCTAATTACATTTAATCTGTCATTAATACAAAGAATGATGGAATTTGCATTAAAGTGTGACGCTAAGCCTCCAGGGCATGCAAACAACAGAAGACAATTACATTTGTTCACGGAGCAGAAAAAAAACGTGTCTGCTTTCATCTCTGTAGCAGACAGCGTGTCACTGGTGTAAGGACACCGAGGGCAGTGGGACTGAACAGGGTAATCAAAAGGAATCTACAGCAGTAATTAAAATGTCACATGAATGCACAATCACAGGGAACCTGTAAGCTACACCACATGGACCTGAAATAACCTCTTAAACAGCATGAAGTCCTCCTAATGTCTCCACCATGATTCCTCCTAACGGTCTGCCTGTTAGCTTTAGATGCAGGGAGGCTCTCTAATGAGGGCAGAACTTTAACACACACAGCTGATCTGGATCTGCCACTCCACTACTGCATCGTCCTCATTATACTTCACACTGAAAACAACTATATTATGTACTAATATTAGTTTCTCCACATTATGAATTGGATTACCATGCAAATATCTATCTGTGAAGTCTTCTAACTGTAAATTCATTTAATTCAACAGAGTTCTATGAACAAGCTTGCAGTTTTAAATGGTAAGCAGTTCTTAATGAATGGACGCTGCAGCTCTTTTCCAAATGTTATATCAGTGGTCGAGCAGTTCACTGGAAGGGCCTTCCTAAAAATCAGAAGGATAAGAGATGAAGTGAAGCAGATAAATCCAAAGTTTCCTGAGGACCTGCAGGAAAGATCTGGCTGTGGGACTCGGTGAGAAGGTGTGAGAACCAGAGGTTTCACCAACTATAAGACTCATTTCCAAACTTTTATTTACTACAGACCAACAGACTATTTTAGTTTCTGACCTCTGAGGTCATGCATCAGTAAAGTTTGGCTATAGACCAGTGTTATAAATCAACAAAATCTACATATGTGTGTGTGTGTAATTTCCATAAACATAAGAGCCTTTGGTTACCAGGATGCAGTGGATGTCGTTCCCCTCCAGGTCGGATGCAGGAGCCTGCAGGAGCCTCCAGTCCCGGCCTTTGTTGTAAGTGATGTAGGTTTTCACCTGGTTGTCGTGCCTCTTGTTAGCAATTAACATGCCTTTAATTCCAGCCACCTGATAGGCACAGACACACAACAGGTTGAAGCCCATCTTTAAAGAAAGCCATCAGGGAGCACTTTATGCACAACACTCCTCCCAACACCCATAGCAGTTAGGGTCTCAGTTGCAGATGAAAAGCATACCCAGCACTCTCATAAGAAAAGGCATTTTGTGTATTGAGGCAGCAATCTTCACAACACCAGTTAAATGCAAATGGCATGCTTATCCTTTCTTTCTTCAGCTGACAGTCTTGCAGACACCATCAACAGAACAGGCTGCATTTTCTTACACTCTGCTCTCTGTAATTATATCCTTACACGGCTCAGCAATCTAGACACTGCAAAATGATGACTGTTGAGAAGTGACACCTTGTCTGTATTCTAACAATTGAACTGAAACTAACACACATACACAAAAATACACTCCGGGAGCCTCACACTTCTCTTCCCAAATCCACCCTGCTAGTCGTCTCTCAGGGATTAGACATATCCCTCAACAAAACCAAAGCGTGACATGCAATGGAAAGGACAGAGTCACTCTAAATGGTTGCCATAGTGAGGGTCTCCACATGGATGTGTTTTCCTCACTGAAGGGGCACGTCTGTATAAGTGGCACTAATAGGCAGTGCATTTGACATTGTCATAGAAACATGTGGCTCAGGATGGATGCGGCTAACGAGGGTCCCCCCATCCTTGTCCAACCTGACCCGTCAATCGTGGCAGTAATTATTTATTGCCTCCACCTTCTCTGTCACACACACACGCTCATGCTCACACACACACACAAACAGGCAGATCCATATATGTCCAACAGCATGCACCTCTTTCTTTCCTCCCACACTACTTTCGTTACGACACGCTGAAGGAAGCAGATCTCTATTCCAAAGCACAGATTACTCTGAAACGCGCTGATTTGCCGCCTTCGTGCCACGCTGATTGCTGCTATTTGCTGCAAGTGAGTGGAAATGGAACAAAGAACATTGCATGACAACTGTGAGACAGCTTTTGAGCCAAGACACCCAACATCCAGCTGCTTTTAATAACTATCTGCTATCACCAGTGAACCAAGCATGAGTCATAACTGTTGGTGAAGACTTGACATTAACTTTCATATTTTGCGTTTGAATTTGTATTGAATCTGCTGCGCTCCAGACAAACATTTGTATTTGCTGATCCTGGGTTACATCGACTGATTAGCACCGACTGCTCACAGAAGGCGTCGGCATGACCCTCTTCATTTTTCCCATTCAGCTTTTTCTACTTTGTAGCAAACACACAAATCAAAAGCATTTCTCTTTGACAGCTCAACACTGACATATACCTCAAACTAATTAAACTCTGTTACTTTCATTAATGGCATATATTAAGTATTAAGTACAGGAAACACCACAATTAGTATCATGTTGCATCTCCTCAGACTTTTATATTGGTCTGAATTCTTCAGGCACTGACTTCAGTAATGAAAACAGTATCCTCCATAAAGCTGCTTCCAACTTTCTTCAATAATGATAGAACTGACAGATCAGCTTTGTAGGCGCAGCCAGTTTTCCCCTCTGAAATTGATCTGAAAACCAAATGTAATTTATTTCAGGTATGTTTCACGGAGCCAGTATGATCAACTAATAAACAGAAACAGTTTTTTGTCATATCTGTGGTCAGTTTGTTTGCTACAAAGTAAAAGAGCCAAATGAACATTTTCCAAGTGTTGATTTAATTTTGAGTTTTTGCCAAGAGTATATCAAAGACAAATGAAATGTTCCTAATGCAGTTAAACATCAATATGAATTGATTTTACTGGATCTGTAAAAGATTTCATTTAGCTTTAGGCTGACCTAATTTTCAATGATAGGGCACGAATTTAAAGAGCTGGGAGGAGAGAATATATTAGATTATTTATTGATTGTCAAGCCTTTTAAAACTTTTCTATTAAGACTGCTCAGAAAAGGAACAAACACTGTCCTGAGTCTTCACCTTCTTCTCAATTCTGTTTACTGGCTAGTTGCTAAACTTATGAGTTTGTTTTTGAGGGGTGGTGAAAAACAAACAAACAAACAAGAAGATGGATGGATGGGTGGGTCAATGGATAGGTGGGTGGGTGGGTGGACGGATGGACAGGTGGATGGACGGGTGGGTGGGTGGACGGATGGATGGATGGATGGGTGGATGGATGGGTGGGTAGGTGGATGGATGGATGGACGGGTGGGTGGATGGATGGATGGATGGATAGGTGGGTGGACGGGTGGATGGACGGGTGGGTGGGTGGACAGATGGATGGGTGGATGGATGGATGGATGGATGGATGGATGGGTGGGTGGGTGGATGGATGGATGGATGGATGGATGGGATGGGTGGATGGGTGGGTGGATGGATGGATGGGTGGGTGGATGGATGGATGGACAGATGGATGGATGGCTGGGTGGGTAGGTGGGTGTTTGGATGGACAATAAAAAAAAACTGCTGCCTGCTGCAGCTCAAAACCATTTTAGAAGTACACAGTTTGACAGATACTTTAACAACATGTTACACTGTTGGTGTAATTTCTAACGTACTTGCTTGCATGTGTAATCTGATGATGATGTGAGTCCACCTAAGGGCCAACCAATGAAATCACACTGTGTAAAACTTCACAGATTTGCATGATGCAAACAAAAAACTTGTGACACACTGGAAACCAAAAAAAAAAAAAAAGTGGTTTCGCTGGACCGGAGATTATTATCAGAGTTTTTGACGAGCGTATTTATTACTGTGCTGTGGAAATGACATTACATGCAGTATTATAACCTATAAGTTTGTCTTTAAAAGTTTATGTTGTTGCAGCTTTGCTTACTCATCCTTTCCCATCCCTTCTCTGCCCCCACACTGCCACTATGTTTAAACTGGAACATGTTTTCTATGTGAAACAAGCAAGTTTTCATTCCCTGCAAGTAAAATGATGCTGTTTTAGTCAAAGCTGCTGGATGTCACAGTTACACACAAGTGTTTTTACGCAATGACATATGAGGCATCAACGAGGTGAGGCGATCACTCCCACCTCATAATGTTTTTACATAAACGGTTACTACTGTGCATATTTTACCTGAAATCAGAATTGTATGTTATAAATAATCAAGTATTAATACAAACCAAGCACCATTTGGTGCCTGGACCTACAGTACTGTGCAAAAGTCTTGAGCCAC
The DNA here is from genome assembly GCF_007364275.1 of Archocentrus centrarchus. Classification (NCBI taxonomy): domain Eukaryota; kingdom Metazoa; phylum Chordata; class Actinopteri; order Cichliformes; family Cichlidae; genus Archocentrus; species Archocentrus centrarchus. The sequence goes on from NC_044346.1 coordinate 39,332,753, forward strand.
CTCTCATCCCTTTGTATTGTGCTTCCAAGGAGCCAGACTGTCGAAATGTTTTAAAGTGGACTTGAGCAATAGTCTCCGGGCTTTCTGAAGGTCTTTCAGAGTTTTTCTTTGGACATTGACTGGTTTTTCACTCATTTTCAGTCCAGTCCTTATACCTGATCATTTTTAGATTAATGTTTGTTTGCTAAGTCATTTAACACTGACCTATGAATAATTCAAGCCAAAAAAAGGCACCTGACTCAAGGGATGAACCAGTGTTGTGTCTACACATAACAGACAACTTGGCAAGGATTTCTTTTTTAAATTTAGGTACTTTGTTACTGGCAGCCTGTTGCAAAAACACATAATTTGTTCTCATTTCTTTTGTTGAATCTTAGAAATCTGCCAAAGATAACCCAAAGAGCTCTTAGCCAAAAACCTGGCATATGTCAGGATGGTGTGCAGTGTGTCCTTAAACAATTTTAGGAAACTAGACAAGTAGAGGACAAAAGAAGAAGAGGCAGGACTAAGAAACTATCCACAGCAGATGACCAGCATCTGAAACCAGCATCTTTAAGAAACAGGAAAAAGAAATCCAGCAAAGACCTGACACAGGATGTGGGAGAGATGCATGTGGCCCTTCAGTTGAACCATATTCTGCTTACCAATATGTACAGAGATGGTCAGGAGAGAGGTACAACAGTGAATGCCCACAGCCATCTGCAAAACACAGTGCAGGCCCTGTCATGGTCTGAGGCTACTTTTTAGCCAGTGCTGTTGGAGATCTTGCCAACATTGATGGAATTATGAATGCAGAAATGTACCACCAGATTTTGAGCTACCATGCAACACCATCTGGAAAATATTTGATTGGCAACAGCTTCATTTTTTAGAACTACAATGATCCCAAACACACTGCCAATACAGTAAAAGCATACCTGTTAGAAAAACTTACAGTGGAACACTATCAGTAATGGATCGGCCTGCCCCAGAGCCCGGACCTCAACATTATTGAAGCAGTGTGCGATCGTCTTGATAGAGAACAGAACAAAAGGCAGAAACATCCAAAGAAGAGCTCTGAATTCATTCAGTTTTATTCATAAAGCACCAAATCACAACAAACAGTCGCCTTAAGGTGCTTTATAAAGTGTAAGACCTACAATCAAATGACCCCCTATGAGCACTTGGTGACAGTGGGAAGGAAAAACTTCTTTTTAACAGGAAGAAACCCCCAGCAGAACCAGGCTCAGGGAGGGGGGGTCATCTGCTGTGAGGGGGGGAGAGAGACAGAGATTAATAACAATAATTGATTAAATGCAGAGTAGGGTATAAACAGAGTAAAAAGAGGTGAATGAAAAGAAACAGTGCATCATGGGAACCCCCCCAGCAGCCTAGGCCTATAGCAGCATAACTAAGGGAGGGTTCAGGGTCACCTGATCCAGCCCTAACTATAAGCTTGATCAAAAAGGAAAGTTTTAAGCCTAAGCTTAAAAATAGAGAGGGTGTCTGTCTCCTGAATCCAAGCTGGAAGCTGGTTCCACAGAAGAGGGGCCTGAAAGCTGAAGGCTCTGCCTCCCATTCTACTCTTGAATGTCCTTCAAGAATCCTGGAGAACTGGAAGAAAGCTGCCTGAGAGAGTTCAGGCTGTGCTGAAGAGTAAAGCTGGTCATACCAAATATCAACTTTCAAGGTTGTTAGAATTGGATAAGCTCTGTTTTTGCCGTATGTACTGAATTTCCATGTATGTATGCAAATGCTTCATAAATTGCTGCCCCTGTTTTCCTAGAAAAATATAAGGAAACGAGTTCTGGCTCAAGACCTCTGCACATTACTGTGCTCTTAAACAAATATGCAACATCACATTTGAAAACATAACCTTCTGAGCCCCCTCTGACAGTACTCCATCCATCAGCTGCTTGTGGTGGTGTGCAGTTTCACACTGAACTGAACAATGAAAATGTTAAAGTGTAAAACTGTTCACTAGATCAGAACACGAGTGGCAATATAAGAAAATGCATTTCATTCAAGATGGAGCGTCTACACTGAACAACTGGGACTGACAGTTATTTATTATTATATTGTATGACTCATTTGTTGGATCTTGGTTTTTTTTGGGGGGGGGGGGGGGGGGGGGCACAGACATGAAGAGCCACATCATTGTGAGTATCAGCATCATCCACATCATCAAAGCTTTCCACCGACAACAACCCCACTTTAATGTCTTCAATCAATCATCCTGAGCAGTTTATAGTGAGGCGAGAGAGACATAACTGATTTTTGATACAGTGAACTCCAAACAATCTGAGTGCTAATTGTGGCAGAGCCACCTGCTAAACCCCCTCTCAGACTGAAGGGAAGTTTAGCAGGTGATGTAGAGCCCTCATGTCAACAGAAAATTAGTTTGCACAACAAAGGCTCATGATTACAAAAATTGCCCTTATCCAATCTGACTGACAATAAAATAATGCTGTGTTGTGTCTGCTCTGACTGAAGCTGCAGCTCCTCTCTGCGTGAACAGCAGTTTGTCAGGGAGTGACAATAAAATGGGACGGGTCCTATAGCATGTATCTGTCCTTGTGTAATGGGTCTGATTTATCAGAGCAGCAGTGCATCATCTATCTCTTGTTTAGGTTCAGATCAAGAAATGTGGCCGTGCCAAATGCAATTAAAGCGCCTTGTCGTGCCGCTTGGTTAAATGCCTTAACAACTGCAGCGCACAAATAGAAACTGCACACACACACTCGTGTAGCCACATACTGTGCAGGGCAAGCAATGGCATTGTTAATTACCATCCTGCTGCTATTGCTGCTGGCCAATATCTCACATCCTTCCACACTCTCTCAGTCACACCTGCCAGTGCAGGGCAGATAAACTGGGTTCACCGGGGAGCGGAGACGGGAATTCTACTGTGAATACAAAAACATGCAGCAGGCAGTAGGTTAGCTAACAAGGTCATTACAAGTCCAGAGCTGCGTGGCAGTGAGCCCCAGTAAACACACTCTGCACTGTATGCATGTCTGTGGTGTGGAGGACCACAGCCTGTGAAACAAAGCTGCAAAACAACAGGTCTGTGCGCACACGTCATACATCAGCCACCGTCAGCCCGCCCCCAGGGGGGCGACGGGGTCCTGTTTTTGGCATGTTTGTTAATTACCAATAAAACAGCAAAAACGTGTCTGATTCATACTGAATTTGCATGAGAGCTGGTCAGTGAGCCCTGCCTGCATTTTAATGTAAACAGTAGTTTAGTGAACTTTGCTGTTGCTGTCAGCATGAGAATAATACAGTCACGTGAGGCTGTGCACAAAACATGATACCAAAAGAGGCGGGATCACAGTTTTTAAGGTGAAATATAAAGGCAGCATCAAAACGTGTCAAAGATGGCCAATTATACCCCGAACCCCACACAGGGCAAAATAAACGTCAATAATAAACGTAAACAGCTGGAGCAGAATTAACATCAACATCATCAGCTATTTTACCACAACTTTATATCACTGCAGTGTTTTCATAGAAACACAAAGTATTCCAACACAAGAGAAACAACACGCACACACATTTCTAGTGACTTCAAGTCTATAAAGGGAATCTACCTGATTATACAGCCTCCATCAGTTTGGTGTCGGCCTAATAACTTAAACATGTAAAACGACTCTAACTAACCAGCAGAAAGAAAGTTGAAAGTGTTGATAAACCCGCTGTCGACGTCATCTGGTTCAATCGGTTGATCGGTTCACTTGAATAGTTAGAATATGAACTGAATTAGTCTGTGGTGGACACTGATGGAGATCATTCATCCATCCTTTTTATCGAGTGCCTTTTTCCAAACTGTTTCTAAGGAGGAATATTTGATCGGGCTCCTTTTAAAAGGCTTCAAACACGGTCGGCGTCCACGAGCCGGCCTTGGTAACATCTTTTTAAACAGCGTTGCTTTCACTCTGTCAGCACTCCTTATTGATTGATCTTAATGCAAGAAGTCTTATTTCAGTGCTGCAGACTGTTTATGAAACAACAAACCAAAGCAAAGCAAACAAAAACAAAGCAAAACAAAGATAATTTGGCTGCTAATGAGCGTTATCACTGATGCTTTAGAGCTGCTTTTGACAGGAGGATTCTGAAGCTCTTAATTTACACAAGTACTAAAGTCATATTGTTTTCACAGTGAGAGTCGATATTCAATAGTCACACCTCATATTGAGTTAATGTTCAAATAAAAAGAAAATAGCCTAAAAAAGAAGAATCTGTGCACCACACGTCAAATATTTGCTTTTAGTTCATATACTGACCTTAAAGCGTATCTATGATCCTTTTTCCTCTGTCATAGATACTGTTGAAACACTGGGTGCAAACATCAAACACACATTTCCAATAATAAAACAATAAGAGCTCGGCCTCAGACTGGCGCTCTGTTACAGACACGTGTCTGTCTTCAGTGAGCGAGGATGTTCTGAAAATGTTCGCCTCATTCAAACCGCTCTGGCTGCGGGCACAGGAGCTCCACTCACCTGCATTTCACAGCTTCGGTTTGTGAGGAACAGCCAATCAGCAGGTCTTAAAGGGAAAGCGTCCTTAAAGGGGGAGGAGCTAAAATCATTTATTTCAGGCTGTTTTAGGCTGTTTTGCACCGAGAACCAACATAAGATGAACAGGGACCATTTTGAACTGTGAATGATGGAGAGCTTCTCCAGAGGAGTCCAAGAAATACAAATATAGAGAAAGAGCAGAAAAGGTCCCTCTGAAACTCTCTGCAGTCCACAGTTCAGCATCTGGGGGACAATTTATATGTACTGTCAATATTAGGGATGTGCACGATTACTCAACTAGACGCCTAATCGTCGCTATTTTTACTAGTCGGTACCAGACGTACTGGTCAGTTAGCCTAATTATTAAGGTTTTAATTAACCCCGTGCTGGTAAATGTTTGTCCTAGATGTTGTGCAGCTATGTGCCAGCAGATGGAGCTGCAGCCCTTACATCGTCATAGAAAAATGCCATAATGTAACCTGAAGCGTACCTCCCTTCCTTCCCTGCATTTCCGGCTACTTCCTCCAAGTTTGTACAAAGAAGTGAAAAAAACTAGAGGGACAAATGTGTTTGTGGAAAAAGTGCCGCATGTAAAACATAGGGACACACCCGAAAGGTAATTAACACACACAATGCACCTGCACAGGTATAAACAACAACATCGGCCACGTACGTAGGTTACATGGTAGCAGCTGAAGTCTGAATCAGGGGTAAGCTGGAGGAGGAGGCTGGGGGAGAGGGAGGTCTGGGCTCCACTGATGCCGCCCCGGACAGGAGGAAGAAAATGGATGGATGGATGTTTGTACTGTTTTGATGCGTGTCATGAATCATAGAGCAGTGTTCATAATGCGTGATGTTCGGTGCCACACAGTTAGCAGCATTTTAAGTGCAATTCATCTTAGAAGAACTTGATTAATGGCTTAAAATGCCTTCGTTTCTGATATCGTCCATTAAACAGGCCTAAAATTTAATTTGATATCTGAGTGTTTCTTAGTTTTTCTCTAAAATATGTGATTTTTTTATAGTCCTGTTTTTGTTTGTAAATGTTTGGAGTTTGTATTTTTGCTCTGACACATGCGTGCACCCACGGACAATCCAGCAGGTCTGATCAGTGAAAACAGCACCAGTCCCTGTAACCTGCCCTGGATTTAGAATCCATGCAGGCGCCTACCTCGTATAGGTCGAGCATCTGGTTCCCTCCAATGCCCCTAGTGGTCTTGACGTTTTCCATGGCCAAGGTGAAGTAGATCCCTCTGGTGTCAGACAGGTAGAGGTTATAGGTGTCGTTCTGGTTCCACTCCTGCACCGCTGCAAATACCTGCTTCTCATCAGTGCTGACAATGTGTAAATCCTATCAGGAGAGCGGACGGAGAGATTAAGCAGAGTTATGACTGGAGGCAGAGAGGTGACGGATCCGAACATGCTGACCCCGTGGGACTGGTCATGAGATCAATGCTGTGATGTGAATATAAATGTTCGTGGCATACTGTAAAATTTTCTTAATATATTGTGAGATACGTAGGAACTGAAAAGGGCAGTGAGCTGCCTGTCACTAAAAAACAAGCAACAAAATCTTTAAATATTATTGAGATACTTCATTAACTTTGATTAGCTTATCCTGACATTCTTAATTAACCTTTTAGCATTAACTAGCTAACCACTTAAGGGAAGGGTTAGGCTGCAGGCACAGTTTCAGAAATGACAAGTTGTTGCCTTTTAAATCAAAGTGCATCTTGGCCTTAAAGGTCTGTATTATATCTTTGTTATAACATCTCCTGCTGGTTTGGCCAGTGAATGGAAATTCCAGATAAATGGATACATGTGATCCTAACCTGATCCTAGCTGGTGACTGGTGGAGTGTTAATAGGTTAAAAGTATATGTGTGAATCATCATCATCATGATCAAGTAAAAGAGTGCTGCAGCTTACCTTAGGCAGCGAATATTTGGGCAGTTTAATTTGTATGAATGGGTCTCTCTTGTAGGACACATAATACGTGGCCCGTCCTGATGTAGGAACCTAGAACATATAGTTAAGTACAGTAAACATGGTGTGCATAGTATTACGGCAGTGCACCAGAATTTATCCATCAACTACAGCGTGCTGATCACTATTAATATTATTCACACTAAACATTTTAATTTCTCTCTGTGATTTCTGTCCTCGTGCAGACCGACCTGAAGCTTTCTGCTCTTCGTTTGTAGTCTAAGATGAAGGCTGTGGGTGACTGTGGGCAAACAGTCCACGGGGAGAGAAAAACGTGGGACTGCATTTACCAAAAAATAATCTCAGAAACCATAAACTATCTTTTCTTAGCGTTTTAAAATTCACTAGTACTGTTAAAAATGAGTAGCTGAGGGAAGAGTAAGTCTTGGTTGGCGTTTCAATCACCTCTTCATTGTCCAAATACTTACGACAATGTGTATGTTCTGCAGGTGGAAGCGGGACTGGAGGATTTTTAGGCCATTTATGCACATCTGATTTTATTTAAATATTTATATTTTTATTTAAGCCCAGTAACAGTGGCTCCATAGTGTAATGCTTACACATTATCCTTCCAGCTGAAAAGTTGCCAGTTTGATTCAAGCCGGAGACACAAATCTGTTTTGGGTTCGTGTCAGGAAGGGCATCAAACGTGTGGAGCGTCCTGCTGTGGTGACCCCGAACGCAACGCGCACGTCTCAGCTCAGCAACAGATGATGGACATGAGCGAGTATCGAGATCTGATTAAGGGATTTTTTCTCTTATGAGATTGTTTTTGTCCACTGTACCTGAAAAATAATTTAAAAAAATACAAAAAATACAAAATAAAACAAACAAATAAATAAATACAAAAAAAAAAACATTTTTGATGCCATTTTAATTTGTGTATAATGTGTTTTTTGGTCGTTATAACTCAATTAACTGTAACCATGTGATACTTGATACATGTCCTGTTACACTCTTTGACACCTTTTATGAAGGACTGATGTGTAACCTCATCACTGACACGCGGTCATTTATAGCAACCTCCCAGCTTACATTCAGAGGATGCAGCCCAGGTGTCAATGCACTTGGTGGTTTCAAAGTGGACTTTGGTAAATATCTCATAGGAGAATCGATAGTCTCATTATTCTTTGTCGAGAGAAATCTTTAAGTTACCTAACTGAACCTCATCTGCTGTCTAGGAAAGAAAAAAACACCCTTAATGGTCTAGACCCTTTGCAAACACTCTAAGCTGTTAGCTTATGCAGCAAGAAAACAGGGATGGTGGCTGTTGGAGTGTCATTAGCCTCAAGACCACAGAAGGACACTTTGTACACACAGAGAAGCAGCTAGCAAAGTGAGGCTGCAGATTCATAACCTACTTTTCTTGCCTGTCAATAATGCAATGAAATTCATTAGAGGAAAACCTTCAAATCAAAACTTGATTTCCACTAAATAGAAGTGAAGTCAGCATTAATGTTGTACGACAGGGGTGATTCTTTTACCGATCTCGTAAGTGCTCTGAGTAGAGAGAAAACACTGAGCTCTGAGAGGAAATACAGCAGCCTAGCAGTGAGCGCTGTGGAACAGTCCCACATGTAATCGAGTGAAGGAGCAGCAGATCGATGGCTGGGTAACCAGAGGCAGTTTGAACTTTAAGAGGAATTGGTATGATGGATTTTTTTCCCCATCCCTTTCAGGATCTTTCATCTGTGATGCATACGTGCTAAAATGTGGAGGTGCTTGAATTGAAGGGGTGGTTCTGGCTGAGTGCTTGTGAGTTTATTTGAAAGACTTTGGAGAGGTCAAACAGGATTGAAGGATCTTTGGAGAACAACTCTATTTCTTTGTCTAATGTGCTGCCAAGGGCAGAAAAGGTTCTGGAGGAAGGACTTGCCTGCAGGTGACTCAAATAGGGTTTCTGAACCCCTCCGTTCTCTACTGAATAAAACATTTAGCTGGATCAAATAACTCCAAGAGAATTTACAACTACAGCTGGAACTCATAATATAAAAGGTGGATTTTTGTTTGAAAGTTCCCCTTTAATAAATTATTAAGATATTCAGCACATCCAATCGCATTTGTAAAATACATTTAGCAGGATGGGACGATTCAAATTCTGAGGCTGATGTGAGTCTGTGTGGTGCTTCTGTGGACTGTGGACAGGGGTCAGGGTCTTTGGGGGACTAGTTTGTGGTGGCAGTGTCAAGGAAGGCTTTTGGAGAAAAAGCATCTTCTGTAGAAGTTTCTGAAAACGGGGAAGCTGAACCGAAGTTTGTGGTGAAGAAGTAGCTGCCGTGATTTGACATTTGGCAGCCTTGTGGCCACCGTCCCATCCAGATCCATTTTAAAAGGTGAAGCGATAATGAGAAACCAGAACCAGATACTCCTTTTTCCTCCAGCTGGAAACATCAAACACCACAGCAGCTTTTAGAGAAAAATCTGAATAAAATTGGTGCTGCTGTGGACTAGGTGTGTAATTATCCCGACTTCTCCTGTTGACTTTTAAATCTATGAAACCTCATTTGCACAATGTCAAAGTAAATAATATTCACACTGGAGAGGAAATTAAAATACAACCCATAAATTGCATCTGTGTTACTTAGGATTCAGGACATTACCATTTCAGATTTTTCTGTTGCACAAATCGTGATTAATATGACACACCAGTCGGCGGCTGGATGAATATTAAAACTGCTCACACAGGAAAACAAAGCACGAATGTTCAGTTGAGGTTAACGTAAAATTATTTTTACGTATTTTCTTCCTGCCAACTGAAATCATTTGTAGAGGACAACAAATCTCATACCAGAAACAGTCTGTGAACACCTGACTGCAACAAGATCAGTTTCAACACATCGAAGTAACTCCGCCCCTTAACGGTCACTTCTGCAGCAGCCATTCAAATCCACTCTTACATTTGATACAAAGGCTGAGCCTGCGTCTCAGTACAGACGATGGAGCATATCTGCTACATTTACAGAATTCATCGTGTAGCAGGTAGTGATGTTACTGAGTGGACAAAGCCCTACCTGTATGAATATGTAGTCATCTTGAACCACCAAAGAGCTGATGTCGATGAATCCAGGGAACGGGTAGTTCCTGTTAGCCTCTGTGCATATCTGAGCTCTGCATGTGACATACTGCACATCTGTCACACAGGAACACATACAGGAAGCATCATCAGCATTAACGTATCCTTCCACATACACCAACAGCAGCTGCAGCAACACTTTGTCTGTAATGAGTGATCAACTGAAAGCATCTTTGTATGCTAACCATTTTCTTCCCAATTAGATCAAAAGATTGCTTTGTCTTATTTGCACAGTGCAGAGTCTGACACTCCCTCTGACTAATCTGCCTCTCTGTGTAGCACCTGATTTATTTTCATCGTGTAGACACCTCAAGCAAGCATCTCTGCCTGCCAATCATGACAGTAACAGGAAAACAATTCTTGGTTGTTGGAGTGATGCTTCTCCAGCACCATACACGGGCAGCTTCACCTATGTCACCTACAGGATGAAAGACCTTGATGGAGCTGCCTTTCAGATTTATGGAGCTGACGTTCGGCGAATGAAAGGAAAAAGAAAAGAAGAATCATGCACTGGGTTTATTGTGGGGGGAGCCAGTGCTGTTTCCCTGGGGACAACTTCTTTTCAGAGGAATCCATTCCTATAGACACCTGCTCATCGGTTCTCTTTGTGTGTAAGACACCTACTTCCATCAGGTGTGTGAGCCTCCATGTGGACCAGATCTGGCTCCTTATCGAGGCCTGCGACTGACCTGGAAGAGAATGAAAAGCATGGAGGAATTTATAATAGAGAGGGATGAAAAGGGTGTGTGTGTGTGTGTGTGTGTGTGTGTGTGTGTGTGTGTGTGTGTGTGTGTGTGTGTGTGTGTGTGTGCATACTGTTACAATGGTGATGGCTCATTTTAAACATGGCCAAATAATAATGTTAGCATATTCTACTGCTGGCTCGGTCATGATGGCCTAGAGAGTAGAAATCTTTAAAATTCAGGCACCCAGCTGTGGGTCTAAGTAGGCTGCCCCACCCATCTACAGGTTACTATATGAGGGGCAGCCAATCAGAAGAGAACTAGCTTAAAGGAGGTGACTGTTTGGGATGAACTGAGCGCTGCACCAAGGTCCACATAAGACAGATATGGACTATTTTGAACTGTGGATCATGAAAGGCTGCTCCTGTAGAGATATGGAGCTGGGAATGAGCCTGATAGGTCCACTCTAATATAGTAAGTTCCCACAAGCCCCCCCTTAGGAAAATACAACAATACAAAGAAATACAATCTCCTTATCTTTGACTGAGTGCTATAAGGCCACTACACTCTCTGACTACGAGTGTATCTCAGAGCATAATCTTGCTTTTTGTTCGTTTCCCTGCTGGTGGATTAGACTAGATGGATGCAGCTCTCCCATTGTGGTGGTATTTCATAGCCCCTGGAGGCTGATGAAGCCACTGTCTAAATACGGCCAACTGGAGGATTGCCTAGCCACTGCTACAGGCCCATCCAGTGTTTAAATGTCCTTGAGGGGGCTTTGGCAGTGAAGGGCAAACCCTACGATGGATTGTGCACACTATGTAGGATTATACCATGATGGCAAAGAAGCAGCTCCAGATTTATGCAGGTTGTGGTGCATATAGCCAAAGGCATTCCCAGGCACACCCCAGTCACATCAGAGAGGGGGGAGAGGAGCACTGAGCCGGAAGATATTCAGCCCTGCGTTTGTGATGAGTGTGCACTTTCAGACATAGTAGGTACACTGCAGGGGGAGTGAGCAGCAGACATGACTGGATAGGAAGAGACAGGAACGTCCTGGATCCATTATTAGTCATAGCTCATGTATCTGCATGTATGTATCTGTAGAGATCCACCCCTCTTCCTTCTACTGCCAATGTAAAAATAATAATTTAGTATTGCAGTATGCCTGATACGAGCAGGGTGCGAGTGTGAGAAATGAAGTGGAATGCGACATGCCCTCGGACGCTGAATGCAAAATGCGTTCTGAAGGAGGAGATTAATCTCTGCCTGATTGTATCAAGGGGTAGAAAATGTGCAGAATTTTAGCAGCATCACCAGTCAGTCACATACCTTGTTCTAAGCCATCAATATCACTTGCTCAGTCGCCCCGAACATGAGCAACACTTTCTGCATTCCTGAGCAAACAAAACTTTGGGGGAGAGGAATGGAGCAGAATAAAAAGAGGTAAAAGTAGAGATGTGAGAACGAATGACTCACCAGTAGAATCTGTTCGGCGTGACATGCTCGTGGATGAGCTGCCATTTTCTCCCAAAGTCTACCGAGCTGTACAGCTGTGGAGATATGAGAGAAAAGGGGGGAAACGCGTCTTTTAGCAAGATGAATTTATGTCTCTCCATTCATCTGGCCTCTAATCACAAGTGGTGATGACTGATCGTGAGACACGGCTGGTTAGTTTCAAGGTGGAGGTTAGTCTGGGGCATTATCGGGAGATGGGCTGCCATACCGCTGAAACGCTATCATCATTAACGACCAGACATTCGTGCTGGCGTATTATCACAGATAAAGACCCTCCATCCCCTCCTCTTGCTACAAATGCTCTACATGAAGCATTTTATGTGAATAACACATTGAAACATTAATGTGTCCACTTTCAGTTTGATCAGCACGTATTTGACTTGATTCAGGAGGTTTTAGCCTGCTGTTGGACGCTTTTCCTCAAAGCTTCACTTCTGTCACTGGAATTTCCACAAATGTGTGGAATGATGTATGGCTCGGCTGACGTGGGATCACAGCGTGGAATCACTGTCCCAATTTTAATGTACTAATTACATTTTTTTGTGCTTGACCAAATGATTAATAACCCTGGCTCATTTTCCAACTCCGCACTGATTGATGTTGCAGGAACAACACCCTTATATCTCGCTGGGCCCGTGTCCTGTTATTTTCATGCAGCTCTGTGCTCAGTAAGCCCAGTTCAGGGCTATGCTAATGTTCCCACTTGTTGTCTTTTATCACACACTTACTCTCATAAAAGGATACACATTTGTCACCTGCTGCAAATTTGTTTTGTCAGCATTGCAGGGGAAACTCTCCATCTATGTCAGCAGGTGGGTTTTTATCATGTACATTTGCAGCAGCGATGCCATGCCATGCTACCTTCGCCATCTCATTTTAAGCTGTTGTGATTCATTGGATTTCACTTATTTATGTGGACCCCTTCATAAACAGAACCAATGCCAATAAGCTGGCTGGTAAGCACTACTTCACAAATGCAGGTATGTAAACACACGGATCCAAGGACACACACTATGAGTAAAGAATAGGAACAACACGCAGGCACTCTGCTTTGTAAAAATTAAAAAGCCTTTAATAAGCACACTTGGCACATATGTTTTTGAGCTCAGCATTTTTATCAGCACGTGAAAACAAACCCTGTTCGCAGAGATAGTGATGCTGATGTCAGCTGCCAGCCTTCACAGGAAGCTCATTTCTGCTGCTTGTATCCATCAGCTTATTCTTTCAGTCACTACCCACAGTTGCTCTGAGTGATGGAAGAACATAGATTGCCTCATTAATAAACAGCTTTGCCTTCATCTCATTTCTCTCTTTACTACAACATACTGATAGCGTGCACATCGCTGCACCAATCCACCTGCCAATCACCTGCTTTACTCTTCCCCCACTGCTGAAACCCACTCCATGGAGTTTATAGCTCGATGAAGCCACAAGGACCAAATCCACGAAAAGCTGTGACGTGATGGTGAGAGCGTGGAACCGACAACCCTCCACCCCGATGCTGGACTTAGAAATTCTGTCCATAAAAATGAATTAAAAATGGAGTGAACAAAGGGGAGCCTGGCCAAGTTTCCTAAAAACAATAAGACAACAACCAAAAGGCTGAAACTGAGGCTTCAGAGCAGGAGTCAGCTGAGCAGTGGGTGATGTCTCTGTGGCTACATCCATCCAAGGCTCTGTAAGTGAACACCAGCATCTCCACCACAACCCATCATGAGCAACAGCCTGAGAGAAAATGGGAGATAATTTATCTGAATTTCAGGAGCTGAGCCGCACCCCAAACTCCCCTTCCAGTCATATAAATATCTACTTGCAGCACACACCCATGAGTTCTCATGGGTTTCTGTAAAGACTGTCTCAGTGAATCATATCATTCCAGCTAAAAACAATAAAGAAACATGATTAAAAAATGTTCCCGCTCTCATCGATGGCACCGGGACTTTTATCCTCATTTCCAAAAATGTTTTGCACTTCTTTCTCACAGCGGGACGTTTCACTGTTTGGCTTTTACACATTAGCAACCTCCAGTCAGTGAAGAGCTAACAGTTCAGCCTGCCTCTTCATCAGCTTTCTCAGTACCAGCTGCACATGCTGCTAATTTTGATCCACTGAGGCTCCCAGTACTGGTTGCTACGTTGTAGAGCTGCTGATGGCCAATTCTCCCTTTTCAAGTTTCAATACAGCAGCCACAAAACCTTCTGTAGTCTGTAAGCTCCTGCACACCAAGTATCAACAGGTTAATCTCTGATGGCACCTTTACAAAGCCCCGTAGTGGATCTCTATCAAAACAACAAAATGCTATATGGGGTCTTGGCAGCTGTCACCCTCACACCATAACTCTCACTCAGAGAAACTTGATGATCAGTCGAGTGATCCATTTTCATTCACGCAGTCAAACTAGCCTTGGTCGACGTAACCACCTGAGGAGGAAGCCACCTTTGTCTTCATCTAATGTGGCTAAATTTAGAAGCAGCTCATTTCATCCTTTCACTTCAGTTTTAATGTTGCTGCTTTGTCTCCTCTGTGGCTGTGAGTCAAATGTGTGCCATAAAGGTTATCACAGTGGCATCAGTTTCATCTAAATTATACACGGGTTCCTCCCATCCAGCTTCCACACTCAGCTGTCACTACTCATTACAAGCCTTCAGCATCAAATGCGTCCATCTCGCTGTCTACTGTTAACTTCTGCTCTCCTGCGGCATCATCAAACTTCATTCAAAATACGCTCACAACCGCCCGCCACGTACATTCATTCTGCTCCCGGGGTGGGGGTGGGGTGGGGGCGCTCTCTGGGGTCTGTGAGGCCTTCCCTAAACTGCAGTCTCTGTCCGAGGTCGTTGCCTCATTAGCAATAAACACTTGTCATTCATATTTGGGGCTGGGGTAACCCTTTTACTAATTAGCATTTTTATTCATACTACATCCAGTATGCATAAGCAGAGGAAGATGGATGGATGGATATTCATGCTATAGACTATAGTGTGTTATATTCCTATTAAGGTCAAATATATTGGCTATCTACGAGCCAAAAGTTTTGAGAATGACACAAGTATTGTTTTTTCACAATGTTTGCTGCTTCAGTTTTTATCACATATACTCCAGAATGTTATGAAGAGTGATCAGATGAATAAACTGGAAATAACTGGAAAGTTCCTCTTTCTCTAAATGAACTAAATCCCAACAAACCCATTTCCACTTCATCTCAGCCCTGACACAAAAGCACCTGCTGACCTCATTTCAGTGATACTCTCGTTAACACAGGTGAGTGTTGATGGAGATCACTCTGTCATGCTGGCTGAATTCAAATAGCAGACTGGATGGGCGGTTCTTGAAAAGGCACGGGTATCGCTGCTAGTAACATTAAACCTAAAATCAACCATATATCAGATCATCGAGAACTTCAGTGAGAGGTTGTGAAGAAAGCTTCAGTCCAGCAAGTGCCGGGACCATCTCCTAAAGGTGATTCAGCTGTAGGATGGAGGCACCACCACCAGCTTGCTCAGGAACAGCAGCAGGCACGTGTGAATGCATCTGCACTCGCAGTGAGGTGAAGACTTGTGGAGGATGGCCTGGTGTCAAGAAGGACACCAAAGAAGCCACTTCTCTCCAGGAAAAGCATACAAACAAGATAAAGTGATATTCTGTAAAAAGTTCAGGGACTGGACTGCTGAGGGCTGGGTAAAGTCTTTTTCTCTGGTGGAGCCATCGGAAAAAAGACTGTCTGGAGAAGAAAAGGTGAGTCCTGTGTCATGGCAGCAGTAAAGCATCCTGGGACCATGTGTGGGGCTGCTTCTCATCAAAGGGAGTGAACTCAGTCACAGCCATGAATAAAGAATGGCACCAAAACATCCTCCAAGAGCAACTTCTCCCAACCGTCCAAGAACAGTTTGGTGGTGATGATGACGGCTTTTCCAGCATGATGCAGCATCATGCCAAAAGGCAAAGTGATACCTAAGTGGCTCGTGGAACAAAACACTGAAAATCTGGGTCCAGTAAACTCCCCAGACCTTAATCCTATTAAAAACATGTTATCAATCCTCAAGAGGTGACTGACAAACAAAACCCCACAAAGTCTGAGCATTGAACTCCAAGCACTGATTATGCAGGAATGGGCTGCTATCAGTCAGGATTTGGCCCAGAAGTTGACTGACAGCATGCCAGGATGAACTGCAGAGGTCTTGAAAAAGAAGGGCCAACACTGCAAGTATTGACTCTTTGCATAACCTTAATGTAATTGTCACTAAAATCCTTTGAAACTTATAAAATGCTCAAAAATCAAAATCATCATCCTTCAGTATACCATCGAAACCTTTGACAAAAAGATCTAAAAACACAGAAGCAGCAAACTTTGTAAAAATGAAAACTTTTGGCCACGACTGTATGCGAGCTTCGTTATTTTATCACCTCTTTTTGTCAGATTTGTGTCAGAGATGTTATTTCTCTGATACACGCAACAAACTAACATCTTTAAGAATCCAAGAAAATCTGCACTTCAGGACGATTCATCAACCGTGACACAACTCGTGTGATATACCGTCTGCCACACCTACACGGTGTGGCTATTTTCATATGAGGACAGCAAATAGTTGAGCACAGTCATGCCATTCATACCGCATGCATTACAGACCGCATAACCCACTAAAGCCATAGAAACGTGTAAAACGCCTTTTGAAAGCCACGGGACACTTATCTCTTACTTGTCTCTGTCTTTGGATGGGTGATCTGAAATTTTGAAATGCTGTTAAATGTTTTGACATGTAACAACAATAATTTGGTTCTTAATTGATTCCTGATTCTAAATTTCTGTGCAATGATTTGGCTCTAAAGTTGTTCTAAATTCTAAATTTATGTACAGCACTTTGGTCAACTGTTGCTGTGTTAAATGTGCTATATAAATAAACTTGACTTGACTTGAAAAAGGGGAGGAACTGCAACAAGTAACCGTTATGGCTCCAGGTAGAATGAGAAGCTCGGCGGTGGTCATACCTCTGAATATTATCTGTCCCAAGAAGCAGACATCACACATGCATGTTCATGTGTGATGTGTGCTTGTTTGCGTGAGGGCGCTTGTCCTGGACATGTGTCAGGGCATAACTGTGCCCCCTGCTTTGATGCGCCCCCTGTGAGCTTCATGAGAATATTTATTAAAGGTTTTTCATTTAACCAAAGCAGTGTGCTTTGTTTTATTTTCAGTTATGGCTTATTGATCAGAAGGCAACACTGTAGGTTTATTCTGTCATATAAGCAGCACTTGAAGGCCATATTTTTTGAGTGACAGTTCTAAAAATATACAGGAGACCAAAGCGTTCGTCTTAGTGCCCCATGTGTGGTTAAAGCATGGATCTCTCATTAGCTGGGGGCAAACGTTTGTCTGAATCTTCATGAAGTTGCACAGAGTCTAATAAAGTACAGCACCTTCAGGCACATATTCAACACAAGATTTGATTTCTGATTCTCTGAAGCTCAGTAAAGAAAGATTCCCCACTGGAGGCTTTGGGTTGGTGTAACAGGGACAGGCAGGGTCCCTCATCACTTTGGACAGTGACATATGATGGCAGCAGGCAGGCACAGCCTATCCGCTCTCCATTCATCAGTTCAATGACATCTTAAATTTTAAAGCTTCTGAGCTGTCACAAAGTAAGCTTCACAGATTCCCACTCAGTTCAATAAATCAAGAGTGGCCGGCCAGCTGCCACGCCACCACTGGAGTCGGCGAGAGCTGAAGGAGCCGATGAAGGACAGGAGCTGAAATGATGATTGAAGAATTGCAGTGAGCACGTTCGTTAAAACTCATCTATTCCCAGTTATCGGAGATTCAGAAAACACTCCACGTGTCTTCACTCTGCGGCAGGTTTCAGGTCATGTTCAGATCAGGGTGCCGTGAAATTCAGGATTGTCCACAGATTAGTTTGTGGTAACAGAAAAAGAACAGAAATCACTGACACCCAAGAAAAAAGAAAATCAAAAGCCTGACAGAAACGTGAACATTACCTGCAGGCATCCGTGCCGCCTACATTATAGGAAATCTTTACTCAAAGTCGACGTTATCATTCGCATTATCCAATGCTCTCCTTAGAACCTGCATGTACACGTGAGAGAGAGAGCACCAGAATATTTGGAGTTACCAATAATGTGCAGGTGAAACTAAAGTAAAATGAATATCTTTCAGCCAAAGCTCCAGACATTGGCCTCCACCCAAAATATTTCCCTTTCAGTATTTAATGTAGCTGCTCTGCCTAAATGACTCAGAGGCTAAGGTGTTAGCTAAGGTGTTCATTTTTGTCATTTTTACAGCTCAAAGGTAAAAGAGCCAGACAGAAGACAAAATTGTAACCGTGGAAACAAAGTAACACTGTTACAGAATACCATTACTATGTTGAGTATCTTCATGACAGTGGGCGTCCGCAGTTACTCAAAGCTAAGAGGAGCTGGAGGGCTGGAGGGGGAAGAACATGGAGCTCTGAAACACTTTGGAAACACAAAATCAGACCAAAGGTGCAAGTATGTCGGAGGATCAATAAATCAATCATTGCTCATTGTAAGACAGAAAAGAAACTCCATCATGCAGATGCAGACAGCGTGCTGTGTAGTCGTGCTCTCAGAGGACCAGCGGCATCTCGAAACCATTACTCAAAGGGAAACAAGGCCAAATGCTTGCAGTGGGCTAAGCTATAACACAATTTCACTTCTCTTCTCTTCAGAAACTTCTGGTTTGCATCTTTGTGGAGAAAGATTCGTAGTGCAGCTGGATAATGAGCCCAAACACATCTGAAAGCCTCTCAGGAGCCACTAAAGAACCGAAGAAGATGAAGAAGTGCTGACTATCAGGGACTTTCCTTCACCCTCACCTCTGCTCGACCCCACTGACTCTTAAAGGGGCGCTCAAAGGCTAAGAAAGCCAAAAATTCCCGACATGGCAAAAAAGCTCTTTGGAGCACCATCGGGTCATTTGAGATAGCATGGATTATTAGGTTAATACCTCCATGCAGCTTATGACCTGCTGTCATTAAAGTTAAGGCAGACAAAGCAGATTTTTTACTCAAAGCTGATGCTATTTGTTGAGAAACATTTGGTATTAACGTAAACCTGAAGGAAACTCATTAAAATAGAATATTAAATAGAAGAATAAAATAGTATTAAAATAGAATCAGCATTTTCAAAAGTAACTTTTGATTTTGGGTTCAATATCACCTTCTCGAGCATCCATCAGAATTCCAGTACAGCTGTTATTTTTGCTAAGCGCAGTCCCATTCTCTCCACTTTCAGCAGCAACTTCAAACTCGTGCAGAGGGCATGCATCAACTTGTGTTTACA
This sequence comes from Archocentrus centrarchus, assembly GCF_007364275.1. Taxonomy (NCBI): domain Eukaryota; kingdom Metazoa; phylum Chordata; class Actinopteri; order Cichliformes; family Cichlidae; genus Archocentrus; species Archocentrus centrarchus. The sequence continues at coordinate 39,351,828 of NC_044346.1, forward strand.
GCTTATGAAGGGTCGGCGCTGGTGATGAGAGATGCAAGAGTTTTCAGTAGTTTTCAGCTGAAAAGCACGCTGGGTAAGGAGTGAGAACAGAAGCAGGTCATTCTCTGCACCCTCCAGGCTGAGTCTGTCCTCCTGTGACATCCTGACGCCTCTGAGGGAGAACCCGGGTCTGCCACACATGCTGCACTGCAAACAACAGCCTGTTTCAGTCTCACCAGCCAAAACTTCACGCAGCGCCTCAAACGCTTTGTCCACGTTCCAAAAATTAAAGCACTGAAATTTAAACCTGCACAAATCCAAACAATAAATATTACAAAATAATTACAAAATGTGCAAATCCATTCGAGCCTTCCACAAGTCAGGTGCTCAATAACGTCGTGTCCTGTATGGGTGTAAATATCCTAATCTCAGGAATAATTCATGTTAAACGAGGTACAAGGAAACACACACGAGGTGTATCACAGCCAAAAAGATCGTCTCACTCTGTGGATTAGATCAGAATAAAAGTCTTTGAGGCCCAAGACTCCAGAAATGAATTCCAGGCAGCGCTGGTTTTATCACATTTAGCCATCAAACCATTTAAAGTGTGCTGTAGGCAAACAGGCGTATACAACAGGTTTTGTTTCACTACGTTTAGCTTAGAAGCTCCATGGGGTTATTGGATTTCACATGCATAGAGGGAATAAATCTTCAGGTTTATGTGTTGGGCCGTGTTTGTTTTCCTTCTTGTGGCCTTTACCGGAAACAAATTGAGACTGGGAAGTGAGGTAAATCAAACACAGATGGAACCTAAATGAGAAATGAATTGATTCAAACTCGGGTTCCTCACAGGAAAAGCTTACACACAAAGACTGAAAGATGCATTTCATGAAGTTTTTCTTCATGCTTCTTTTTTAAAAATGTTTTTTAGGGGTTTGCAGGAAAAGCTCAATGAAAATGCAGATTACTGCATTTGCTTTTTAAAGCCCAGTGCAAGTGCACTTTGCTCAAAATGAAATATGAATTAAAATAAAAGATGAATGACTGCTCTGCAGTAGCTGTCTACCATGGCAATCAATTACAAAAAAAAGTGATGGTGAAGAGACCCCTGAGGACAGAATGGCGTGTGTTTCATGACAACACAACACCTGAACCTGCTGCTAGTTTTCTGCTGCAAGCTAACCATTGTTATGTCCAGCTTATGTCATAGAAAGAAAGAGCTGAGATCATAATCACTCTCACTGAGAGCTGTGGGGGAAAAAAGCCTGCAGTGAAAAGAAGAGACAACATGAGGCAAAGCATCGCCTTCAAAGCATAGGATAAAACATGTAGGACCAGCCAATTAGGAGGCCTGTGCAGACAGTATTTGACCCCCAGAACATCCCATTCTGACTGCATTTCCAACCATTACCACACTCTCACCCACTAAATAAGACATTATGGATTTTGCTTGAGGCAGTGGGAAGTAGAAGTGGATAAAAATGTCCAGGATCGCTCCCCTAGTTCTCAGATGCTCCAGTTCTCCAATCTGAGTTTATGCTGTTTCCCAAAGCAACAGATACACATCCGCTGAACATCAGACCATTAACTGGACATGTAGGTGGAATGAGCTGCTGGGCATTACTGCCTGTCTCACCTCCTCCAGTGCCCAAGGGTCAGCTGCAAGGTCACCAGCCAGGTACACAGATACAGACTTCAGAGTGGTTGTGGTAAGGTCACTATACTCTCTCACTGAGGTTTGTGCCCCCATCGCCATAGAAAGCAGAATAATACTTATAGCATTAAAAGAAACATCATCTTTCCAGACTGAAGACAATCGTAGATGATCACTGGACATCACCATCAACCTGTGGCAGTAACAATGAAAACAGCGTGCATTGTTCAATTTGAGGCATCCAATCCCAGAGGACTGCTCAAAATCTACACAAACAAACAGTCATTTTGGTGAACCAACATTTGAATCGCTGCCCACGTCTCTTCTCTTTTGGCTGCTCTCACTGACTGTAGTTTCAGTGCTCAGAAAACAGTTACAGGCAGCTTTATGGGCAGTGTTTAAGAATGAGAGCCTGATGTCTGTATTAGAGTCTGAAAAACAGTTAAAAAGCAAATTTTCCCTCAAATTACATCAACTTTGTGTAAGTGATGGATAGCAATCTGGTATGACCTGAAAAAAGGCAAATAATAAAAATGACCCAGTCTTAGTTCTTGGTTAGAGAATAGCTGAGTATGTTGTACTCAATCATATGTAAAAAGATAGGCTTCAGACCCCCCCGCGACCCTGAAAAGGATGGATGGATGGATGGATGGATGGATGGAAGGAAGGAAGGAAGGAAGGAAGGAAGAATGGATGGATGGATGGATGGATGGAAGGAAGGAAGGAATTATGGACGGATGGATGGATGGATGGATGGAAGGAAGGAAGGAAGGAAGAATGGATGGATGGATGGAAGGAAGGAAGGAAGAATGGATGGATGGATGGATGGATGGATGGATGGATGGATGGATGGATGGATGGAAGGAAGGAAGGAATTATGGATGGATGGATGGATGGATGGAGAGTTGGAAGAAGGTGAGAAACCTGAACTTATTTCTCGAAATAAGAATTCTTCCACTCTAACAATTTTGCTCTTTCCCCACAGTATTAGGATGCTATGAGTCCACTCAGTGGCTGTTACAGCTGTTATCAGTTATCAGTGATTGTAATCAGATTACATAGAGGATGTGCAGTCCCAGTAAGCAACAAATGTACATTTTGGTGTCTAAACCTAACCACACCATGTGAAAATGAAGGAAATGTGGTCATAACTAAAGTCAGGTCCAAAACACAAGTTTCACACACGTTGTGAACAGTTAACAGTCCACTCGACTGTTAACTGTTCACACACGTTGTGAACAGTTAACAGTCGAGTGGACTGACAGTTTACGCTCCCCTTTGTTGTCCCTGTGAACAGTACGACATACCAAAAGTGACTTCTTGACTGCTTGTGTACGGTGAGCTTTGGTGACATTTCAGCTTGTTTGTGCAGTTTTTGTAAACCTGGCACCCAAAGCCACGTTGGAGGCTGAGGTGTGTCAGCAGGTTGGTTTCTCCTGGCACCGCAGTGATATGTCAATGCAGGGGCGCTGAGATTACACAGGATAAAATAGTTGAGGCATTCTCCATAAGACCTCCAGAAGGGTTCGGTTTCCTGTTCTGATTTATTCTGTTCCAGCAGTGAAGCTGTGATTTTTTTTTCTTGCCAACATTACTGATATTTTAAGAGAATACTGCATGAGTCAAGTGCTCCTGAAGAGTGAGCATAAATGGTTATGGAGCTGTGACCGATGCATCGACTATAACCGTGGCATAAGCATCTGCAAACTCTCCAACTTCCAAATGTGCATTTGTGTTTTAACCAGGAAACACTTCCTCCTTAACATTTCCATTCAGCAGGCCCAATGACCTTCATCCACTGATGTAATAACAACCTCCTCACCCACCCAGTAATGATATGAATGAGAGTGAAAAACTGATAAGGCCCTCCAATGGGCTGAACTTTCAGAATAGGTGATTTCCCAGGGATGTTGCCGCCATCTGGTCTAATTTACAGTTTGCAAAACGACTCAAAATTAAGCTTCCACTAGTTTGTAATAGTTCGTAATTAAACAAAAGTGAGAAAAAAAGGTGGTGAATTCACTCGAGTACAATTCCTCTGTGCGAGCAGGTTCATCACAGCGTTCGCCCTGATGTCCTCAACATCTCTGCTGTGAAAAAGAGAAAGCAAAGCTCAAGTTTTCTGCCTTGTTCCATTTACAGTGTTTCCTCTGCAGCATTGCAGCAGCAACATTCTGCCACCCAGAAAAGCTTCTTGCATAACATCAAAGCACAAACAGCTCCAGCACGACATTAAAGTTCTGAGAAAAGAATCAAGAGTTTGGAATTATGGAAATGGTAACGGCCACATTATAGGGCCCCGTGTCCCACACAATTACTATAAGTCACTTTTACAACTCCTAATTAAGTCCCCTATAAATTCTTGATGCATCTGTGTACAGTGCTCTAAATCAGACGGCATATTGCGTATGGGGGGAAGACGAGGACTGATTTTATACCCCACAATTTATTGAGCCTGCAAAGCATACAGGGATGAGCCTATATGGAGAGGTATAGGAAAGGGCTATGCTAATGTACCGTCTGGACTGTTCTCAGTGAGAGGCCATAAAGAAAGGACTCCACACTACAACAGTGCCTGCCACTGTGGCTCTTAAAAAACAAACAAACCTGCTTTTCAGAGTACAAAACCTATTTTTTTGATTGATTCAAACAAAAAAAATCAATAACCTTTTCCTAAGCAGAGCACCCGGTCATTCTTTGATGGCATGTGAGGTGCTGCTTGCACATTTCTGGTACTTATGTCTGTGCAAACCGAACATATTTGGAGGTGCCGGTCGAATAAAACAGGAATTAAAAATGTCACCTTGGAAAATTAGGGTTTTGTTTTTTCTTATAGACAAATTATTTATCATTTAATCAGGAAAATAATCTTAAAAATTAAGGGATAAGTATAATAATTGTTAGCTGCAGCCCTAATCAGAAGCCAGAAGCAGAAATTAAGGACGAAAACATCCAGGTTCTGTTTCCCAGAATCTGTACGTGCAGCTCAGTTATGTCTGTACTGCAGGTGCTGCACCTGAGACGTTAACTACAGGAAGCCGGTGAGCGTTCGAGAGCTTCTGCAGCTGTTTTAGCTGCTGGAAGGAAATAATCTGCAGAGCTTTGAACAGCAGTTGGAAACTAGAAGTAATCACAAACTTTCAATCGAAAATGTTGTGAGTGCCATTTGTGCCGTTCGTCTGTGAAGATAACAAGATAACACTAAAGTTTTCATCTATCCACATATCTGCACAAACCTCTGAAAGAACAACTGACGAGTGGGGAGAAACCCTCCCACAGGAAAGTGATTCTGTTTAAGAAGAAGCAAAGGTTACCTGCTGAAAGTCAAACTGCACGGTCAGCATACACTGAGCATCACTGAGGGTCCGGGGCTCTCATTACATATGAAGAACTTTGGCGTGTTGCTTAAAATGCATGATCGGTCATGCTTTCTATCCAGCCATCACTGCAGTTAATTGAACATATGTTGTGTGAGTAATCATTATTTGATTGGTACAGTAGTGTTAGAGTACTGCATCACAGCCCAATGTAATGAGATTACAGTAACACTGTATCAAGCTTTAATGTTAAAGGTGCTTTTTCACATTCAAATTCTTTCAAATGGATTTGACTCCTCAAATATTCACAGACTACAAAAGTGCATCGCAGCACAAACTCAGTGTGATTTGTAACCATGTGTTAACAGCATTTGCTCAACAAATTAAAATATTATCTTGCATGATTATCAGTGTCAGACGCTAATACGTGCCCAGTCAGGTTTAACAAACAGATTCCCTCTGGCTTTGTGTTCACGTTCACACTGCACCACCTCCTCCAGGTTCCTCCGCTGATTCTTCATTACTCCAGCTCGCTGCCTTATAGCTACATAACAAATGAGAGCAGGCTGCACACCTGCCTGGCAGTCACACAGGTACCATATGTGGGGTGTACTTGGACTCTTTATTCTCTTCAGCTGACCAAGTACTGAAACAACTTGTGCTTGGAGAAACCCGCCTCCTCTATCTCTTACATTGGTTGTTCATTAAGAATTCCTACAGTGCCTTCAGGTTTAGCCTGCCATGTACAGCACAGCTTGACGTGTGCCTCACAATCTGTATATAATGCAAAGCAGCTAGCTTCATCCCGGGCCTTCAAGAAGCCATTTCCTTTTCCACATGGAATAATTATAATACTGTGAACTGCTGCACCCAGATGCATAAAGAGGACCCCTATTATCTCCATTGTGCTAGCAAGTGCACTGCCTGTATTGTCCTGATCATGTGTTTCAAATTAAAGTCCATTAAAAGTACCCTGGGAGGGCGGGCTCGCCACAGCTCGGTGGAGCGCGGCAGAGCTGTCACAGCTCAGGACAAGGGAGCTGAGCACTAAAGATACCTGCCATCTGGAGAGTCATTGGGTTGAGAAATGCACCGCAGCAGCTGAGCAGCCTCTTTGGCTGGAGCTCAACGCCACCTTTCAAACAAAAGCATGAAGGGGATGGAAGCGGATGTGTTCTCTCACACACACACACACACACACACACACACACACACACACACACACACACACACACACACACACACACACACTCTGATGGATTTGTTTGGAAGAGTTCAGGTTGCTAAGAACTGTCATTTTCAGTCAGTGGTCATTACACACCACAGCTGGAAATGCAAATGTAAATGTAATGGTAATTATGTGTTCTATAGTTTTTAATGATAACCCAGGACCAAAAAAAGGACCCAAAAATTTAAATGCTTTTATGTTTTGTAACGACTGTGTAGATGCTGCCATCTCTCTGTCCATGTATGGAGAGGGTTTTTTTTTTTATATAACCAAAGATTTCATCTTTGTCACTAAACTATAACTTTACACAACTTCTTCCAACAACACACGGCATGTGAAAACTTGGAAATTTTCTAGAATGACTTCATGTCCAAAAGTATTCCAAAATACGGATTGCTACAGAGAAGGAATAGTCTACCAACGTTCCCTGCAAACACATTTAGAAGGAAAAATATTCCACCAATCACCTTTTAGAAGGGCTCACATGGTAACTGAAATCCTCCCAGGTGAAAGATCTCATCAAATCCTTTCTTGCTTGCTTCACTTTGAGCCATCGTGTGCATTAAAGGGTTTTTTAACATCTTGTGACTCAGATGCAGAATATGATTGTCTTTAATTAAAAGGCAGAAAACAACCACAAAGCTGACGTAAAGCTTGTGGTATGAAAGCACTTTCAGTGGTCAGTAGGACACGAACAGTAATGTATCCAGATCTGCCCATTTACCAGTGACAACAAAGGTCATTTTAAGTCATTTTGCTCTGGACTGGCTGCCTCTCACAAGCACAATGCTTGAATAGTAGGTGGGCGGGGTGCTGCTTGCTTCACACAGATGCAGCCTGCCCAAAACTCTGCAATGAAGCCTGATCCTTTGCACAGATGCCGAACTTATTATTTGAAACATTCACCACGTTTAACTTCAGCAGTTACCTTTGGAAAAGTATAGGTGGGAAGGGAAATGGCAAGGAAAACCATAACAGGTCCCTTTTAACTTTCCAGCCTCCTGCTAGCTTGCAGCTGCAGCACATGGACAAAAACACGAGCTGATGCAGACAGTGGTGAATGCTACTGAACCTGCTTAACTACAGAAGCCAGCAAAAACATCTGTCAGCTTGTAAAGTACATCTACTAGAACAAGATGCTGCATCGGCTCTGTTTGCCCATCAAACATGTGCACTGCCCACTCACTCGAACTCTTCAAGGCTGCAGAAGCTTCTCTGGCTCATCTCCAAAAATGCTTATTACTTTTATTTAAAGATAACCCTAGTCTATTTCTGAATCAATCGTTTTGATTGGAAAAGCTCATTTTAACTGAAGTTTCACTGGAGATTTGCATTTTTAATCAAACTGGAAGGAAAATCAAAGACACCCTGGCTGAGAGTACTCATGTTCACTGTGACCGCACTGAGAGGATAGTATGCTCTTTCACAAGCAGACAGCTTTCTGTTCAATGAAATTCTAACCTTTATTCAGTGTGCATGTGCCACATCTCAGAGCTCTGAATAAGGAATCAGATTTAGTCATCCATAAAGATGTCGGCTTAGGATTACAATGGCAGAGAACCTTCCAGCACTTGTAGCCTCAGCGCTGCAATTCCTATCAAACCAGGTCTGCATTAACAGAGCTTATCTGGAAGAGGACAGTTCAGCAGCAGAATCTATGGTCACAGCCAACAACAGTTCCCATATTAGGAATGGTACAAAATGGCAAATGGAAATTCATTTTATGGAGGAGATGCATATGAAAAAGAATAAAGAAAGAAGTAATCCTGAATAATATCTTCTCTCTCTCCCTCTGAATACTTTATTGAGTCTGATGTCCCCGTTGCATATCTGAAAACGTTTAGCAAGGATACGATTCAGCGAGAAATAATTAACAGCATAAATTTGCATCGTTAGGGTGGATTAAGTCAAACAATGTTTGCATATTGAAGGACTGAAGGGACTGCGTGGCTCTCTCAGAAAGGCGGCTGTGCGGCTTTCTTCCTCACTGTAGGTGGGCTGTTGGCTTCCCGTGGGAGCACGTAGTGGAGAACATTCCTACTTTGTCTGGGAAGCAAGCACAGAAACATATTTTTAGTTTTGTTTGAGCCTTCATAAGAAAAAGTGTTTGAACATGTTGTGTATTTCACATCTATGTAAGAGAGGAAACGAGCAGCCGTTCCCGGCAGCTCTGTTAAAGTCATCGCCCGAGCTTCTCCCAGTCACAACCTCAGCAGCTAAACTAACCTTCACATTTTACCTGACAGAACATTTTCCCATTTCCATCGTCCTGCTCCAAAGTATAAGACCCTGACCAAATCAGACAGCTGATCCAGATGTGTCTGCACCTGTTTTGTGTATTAGTACATTCACACAAAAAAGGAAAAAGAGAGAAAATTACAGGTGTGTTCCTCCCAAAACTGCTCAGCTTTGAAATGTTGATTAGTTTCCTTCTTTTCTAAGGAAGCCCCAAAAAGATGAAGGACAGCCCACAGTGTGTGTCCAGCAGCACAGACACCGGCAGCAGCTGGATGAATCTGTGAGGAAGCCCGAGGATGAAATCTTGGCCATTTGAGGCCCGACAGCAAGTTCACAACTACACATGACAACTTCAATATGCAGTGAAACAATGACTCATACTTGCCACAGGTACTTTGTGTGGACTACATTTTTCTTAAGAATATTAAATATATATTAAAAGCAAAATATTTATTCACTGTTTTATCACTTTTGAGGGTCTTAAGGGTCTTTGTGTAAGGCAGAGCCATGACATTATGTTTTCTTGCAGCAGCTGCCTGAGCTGATAATGTACTTGTAATTTCTAAAAATGATCATAAATAAAGTAAAACAAAATAGTTTGGGGGTGTTTCAGAAGTTGGGAGCTCTATTTATTTTACCTTTCATAGATTTCTGCCAAACAGAAGCACATCCTAAACACTGAAGTATTGACTAAGAACAGCACAGCTGGGCCCAAAAGCAGCTCTACACTCCCCTCCACAAAGGGCTGGAGCAGTGAGGCCAGTCCTTTATTTCTGCTGCAGACTGCAAACATTTGGGTTTGACATTAAAAGATGAATATGAGACAAAAAGATCAAAGTCTCAGCTTTTATTTCCAGGTGTTTCCATCTGGATCTGATCCACAGCTCAGCATCTTTGGTCTGAAGCCACCCACTGACTGACAGGTGTGTTTTGTTGCCCAGGTGTGTCCTATTATGATGATTCAAACAATAAATAGTGCTGAACGTCTGCACTTAGATTGGGGTCCTGCCTGTGCAGACTGCATTTATAGTTGGAGGAGGAACCAACACGGAAACACGGAGAAGATGGAAAACCAACCAGAGCCAAGAACCATCATGAGCCGGTACCACCGTTTGGAAGGTCCTGAAGAAGAAAGTCGTCACAGGTGTACTAAGTAACAGGTGTGGAACAGGTAGACCAAGAAAGACCCTAAAACAGCTGTTAGTGACATCAGCAGCAGCCTCCAGAGGGAGGGGTGAAGGATCACCATCTCCTGTTCACAGAAGGCTTCATGAACTAAAGCACAGAGGCTTCACCAGAAGAAACGAACCACCAATGAGCGAGAAGAGCAGAAGAAGAACGAGCCTCAGAAACTCTGGGACGAAGTTTGACGGACGGACGAGACAGAGATGAACCGTTACCACGGTGATGGAAAGGATCCGCTCGCGATCCCCAACATACGAGCTCATCTGTGAAACGCAGCGGAGGTGATGTCACGGCTTCTTCTGGGACGGGCTCGTTAATCTTCGCCGATGATGTCACCGTGATGTCATCAGTGCGATGAGCTCAGAAGTCCACAGAAACATTTTGTGTGTCAGTTTAAAGAAAGATGGAACAAAGTGATTCATCATGAGCAGGATAACGACCCAAACACACACAGGAGCTCATCAGGGGCAGGAAGGTGTTAGACCGGCCTAGTTAGTCTCAGACTAAACCCTACAGAGCATTTTAGCTGCTAAAGAGGACACTGAAGGGAGGACCCCCCCAAAACCAGGAACTGAAAGAGGCTGCAGGGAAAGCTGGAAAAGCACCACAGAAGAAGAATGTAAAGGTTTAGTGATGTCAGAGGGTCACAGGCTGGATGCAGTTACTGCAGGTAAAGGAACTAAATATGAAGTCACTTTAATCTAGTTTAAGTTTATCTGCTCCGAGACTTTTGCTCACAAGAAGAGAAGGAAAATGAACGGGTTCAGACCAAAGGTGCCATCTTATAAAACTGATTTAGTGAGCATGAATGCACATAAGTGACAGTATGAATCAAACAGCCAAATCTTTATGTTCCAAAAATCCACTTTTGGGTTAGAGGGAGGAAACCTCACGTGTGGCCCTTAGTCTAAGATGTTTCTCCACCTTATATTAATTATTGCCTGCATTCTTAGTATTATTTATTCCAACTCTTCTCAGTTATGAAGTGAGCCTTTCTAAGTGTCCTAACACTGTCAGCGTGAGCATCAATCCCAGAAACAGGCAAACAAAGCAGAGAAATAACACCTAATTATCACCACTATGTGATGGCAGCAATGCAGGTACTGGTCTACAATGTGCAGCTTTAACATGAACTCTATTAGTTCCCGTGATGTCATTTCCAGCACTAATGGTTCTCGCGGTTCAAGGTCACCTTGCACTGTATTTGGAGGTTACTTGAGCACATTGTGGGAGGACTGTAAAAAGTTCATTTTATGCTTCTTCTGATGAACTGAATCGTGGCATATTTGGATCACTGTCATGTAACATGAATGCATCGCTTTGTGATTCATATCTACTCACAAACATGAACAGATGTACGCTTGAACCCTAAACCTGTGAAGGTGATAGTCGTCCAGCAGATGACTCCAGGAGGACTTGGTAACTTCTTTAGGGAACAAATGTCAGCAACAACATTACCTCAACTGAAAATGATTCTGTCAACTTAACTCAGTCATCACCATTAGTCAAGCGGAAGAGTAATTCAGCTCATCCCCATTACACATAAGACAACAATATGGCACAGGGACGTCATTAGGTGCAGGAGGGAAGAAAGTGATGAAGAGCTCACTGAAATGAGATTGGATTTAAACAAGTACCACTACTGTCCTGAGGCCCTTACATGGATGCTCTTTGAGAGGATAGGTGGGTTCTGCATAATGATGAGACACTTAGTTTCCCTACTGTTGAGATTTATGGGCTCCAAGGCCTGTTACGATCATTAGGGGGATTGTGAAAGGAAAAGGGAAATGGGTTTGAGACTATATGGGCTTGGGAGGTGCTGGAAATTGCACAGAGGATTTTTTTTCTGGTAACACAGCACTTTTGAACCATAAATCTTTGATCCTCTCCTCCCTATTTGTGCAATGACATTTTGTAATGTAAGACTCCCTGCAATTTCACACTCCAATTAGTAAATTACTTATGTTGTCCTAAAATGCAAACCTTGGGGTGCTAATAATAAATAAACAGGTCACGGCCTGGAGGGGGGGATTAACAGAAGAAAAGCTATTTCAAAACTATTTTACAAAAGTTGAATAAAAAATTGTGGCTTTTGTTTGGTTGTGCTTGTGGTTTGTCAAACAACCTGAGAAAAGTACAATGTAGCAAAATGAACAAAGAAGATAAAAATGGAAATACTCCTTGAAAGAACACTGTAATGATTTTTTTTTTTTTTTTTGCATAATGTCTGCAAGTAGACCAGAAGAAACTTGAGTCAATAGTTATAATTTCTCTGGCAAAGGCTATACAAACATCAGCAAAATTTTGCACCGCTAAAGCTGAATGAACGGCAGTCATTAGGCAATTGGAGCACACTGAATAATTCATACTGCATAATCAGCTTAAATCAACAGAAACATTTGCCTTTATGTTAGCTGGGGTAGATTTAGCACAGAAAAAGGCCTGGTGCTGCCCTGATGACTCTTAGTCCTCGGGGATTCTTTCACTTTTGCATATTGGAATAGTCTCATTTGTTGTACCAGTAAATGCAAGGACACCAAACCCTGGACAGTACTTATTATGTTGTTGACCAGTACTGTGCTAAAGTACCAAACGTCAAAAAAGATTTCAGCACACAGAGTAGACCCAGCGTAGTAGAAGCTCGGGCTTCAGTTAAGCCAAATTTAGCTACAAACACACCAACACCGCCCGGTTAGGCACCAAAAACGACCTGGTTAGTTTTAGTAAAAGATGTGCCAAACAGCATTTTAACCACATGTTGATAAATTACATTTAAAAATACTGAAATGAGATCTCGTCAGTGCTATCATCATATCTTTCAGAAACCAAAATGTCAGAAGTGTGTTGTTATTTTCTATCCATTCATTTTAGCTCAGTGTGAGAATGTCTAGTGCTTCTCAGCTGCATTATATGAAATATTCGAGCATTAAAAAAAGCTATAGTATTTTTGCTAGTAAAGCAAAAAAAATGCTCATACTTTATGTATAGAAGCCGTAGATTACTGACGACATCACTAAACCCCAACATGTGAAATGCAAAAGCTTCTCAGTGAGTGCTAGGGCCACTAAATGTAAAAATAACCATCCAGCATAAATGCTACTAGAAGACCAAACCTCTGTCTCTCCACTCATATTGAAGCAGAGCATAAACTACGGGCTCATTGTCATTAAAGGGAGTCGTCCTCCATTCTGCATTAACTGCACTGCTCTCTCTGTGCTGGCTGTAAGATGAGCATTCAGGGACAGTCTGCAAAGTATGACATCAGAAACATACTGTACGTATTCAATGACAACTATGCTCTCATGCAGTGTTACCAAAATGAAGGGCGCCTCCATTTTGTTAGCAGATGGCATTAAAGGAAATATTACTGGAATCCCTCCCTAAATGTTGTTAAACCACCACAACTGGCTCCTTTTGATGTGGAGGAGTCGCAGCTCTGAGCCCCAGTTGAATGGCTGCACTCCTCACTCCATCTCTAAGAGAGGCCAACCACCTTTCAGAGGAAGCTCATTTCCACCACTTGTATCCGCGATCTCATAGGTGGGGGCAGGGACGCAGATTGACCGGTAAATCGACAGCTTCGCTTTTATGCTCAACTGTCACTGTGATTGACCGGTGCAGCATTCACATCACTGCAACCACAGCCCCGATCCGTCTGTCAATCTCCTGCTCTCCTCTCCTATCACTCGTGAGCAAGCCCCCGAGATACTTCAACTCCTCCTGCTGGGGAAGCAACTCGTCCCTGACTGGAAGTAGGCACTCCACCCTTTTCCAGGTGAGGACCATGGTCTCAGACTTAGAGGTGCTAAATTTCATACCTGCTGCTTCACACACTGCTCTGAACCACTCCACTGTGAGGTGGAGGCCACCACCTGATCAAGCTAACAGAACCACATGATCCACAAAAAGCAGAGATGAGATTCTGAGGCCACCAAGGTGGAAGCCTTCCTCCACTTAGCTACACCTAGAAATTCTGTCTATAAAAATTATGGACAGAATCAGTGTAACAGAGGGCAGCTCTGGCAGAGTCCGAACTCCACTGGTAACGAGTCCAACTTATTGCCGGCAACTCTCACTGCAGCTCTACAGGGACTGAATGGCTCGTAACAACGGGCCAGATACCTCAAGGAACACGGTCAAATGCCTTCTCCAAGTCCACAAAACACGTGTAGACTGGATGGGAACCACCACTCCAGTCCGCCAATCCAGTGGCACCGCCTCAGATCCCCACACAGCGTTGCAGAGGCATATCAACCAAGACAGCCTTACAACATCCAGAGCATTCAGGATGAATCTCATCCACACCAGAGGCCCTGCCACCAAGGAGTTGTGTACCTACCTGAGTGACCTCACCTTCATTGATGGGCGAGTCGTTTCCCGTGTCCCGACTCTGCTTCTATTACAGACGGTGTCCCAGTAGATTAAGGAGGTCCTCAAATTATTCCTTCCACTGCCCAACTATATCCTCAGTTGAAGTCAGCAGTGCCCCACCCACACTATAAACCGTGCAAGTAGAGCTCTCCAAGAAGGGTGGGTTCTCTGAACTGTCATTTGGTGCATAAGTGCGAACAACAGTCAGGATCCGTTCCCCGGCCCAAAGTTGCAGGGTAATCTCATCCATGGGAGAAAACTCCAACGCACAGGCAGCAAGCCTAGGGGACACAAGAATAACCCCTCCTTGCCCCCTCACTGATGGCAACTCCAGACTGGAACAGAGTCCAGCCCCTCCCCAGGAGACTGGCTCCACCGTTGAGGTGAGCCCAACTATATCTAGCCTATATCACTCAACCTCACACACTCAACCTCCTTCCCCACCAGAGAGGCGATGTTCCATGTGCCAAAAGCCGGTCTTGACAGCTGGGGATCAGTCGGCCAGGGCCTCCGACCTTGACCACCACCTGACACACACTGCAAATATAAGTTGGAAATACAATTGCAACTCGTGGTCCTCCTGATTCAAATGTTCTGGAAGCTCATCTAATAACTGTTAAGCTGACATCCTATAAATGTACTCCAAACCAGAAAAAAAAGCAAGAAAACTCTGAACATCTGCAGAAATCATTGCAATAAGCCATGAGACACATCTGAAAGTTCAAACAGTTGATATAATAACAGATAATGTTGTGGGAACATCCAGTAGAACTAAGTGCACAGATGAATTTAATGTAAATGCACTTAGTTCTTTTTTTACATCACTGACTACAGCGTTCTAGTCGAGGTCTGATAGATTATGTTTTTACCCCCCCCCCGGCAGACCCGTGTTTCAATACTCTGATTCCTGGAATGTGTTGAGTAAAATAACTGTCATAATTGCCTGTAGTCTAAAAACACACACCTCAACTCCTTTCAGCAAAAGAACAGCCCAAAAGACCTTCCATCTCTTCTGCTGCCAGCCACCAGAGACAAAAGTAGTGGGTGATACAATCTGTCACACCACCCCCCCCTACAGAACAGAAATATGCAAATGGTCAAAGTGCTTCCCCTTACCTCTGTGGAAGGGATAAAAGCAAACAGGTTTCATACTAAGGGATTCTAACCTAGTTGATCCTATCAGGTGCTAGCTCAGCTGCAGTGTCAGAGGGACACATGACGAGGGACAACGCATAGTCTGAAAACTGATGAACAAGCCAACAATCAGTATCTATTCATCTGTTGCCACGCCAACAGAGAATGCCAGTAAAACTTTTATAACAGAATAAATGCTTTTAATAAGAATTCAAGCATGATCCACGACAGCTATGTTCCTCTTCCACGGAGCGCTGTAAGAGGAGTGACAGGCCCACAGAGTCCCAGTGGACATGTTAAAGATAATATAAAGGTCAGTACACATGTTTAAATATCAGAGGCTTCTGCTTCAGCTGCCTCAGCATCTTCAGAGGACAAACCATCTTTACCAAGAGCAAGGGTTGCTTTTATACCCTCAACTTTACCTGATCTTTGAATGCAATAATGAAAGGTTTTTTATGTTCAGTCTAAAAATGTCAAAACTGACAAATCAATACGTTCATTAGAAGCGCTCATCAGATTCCCATCTTCCAAAATAACTTTTAACAAAGTTTCTGTGGTGGTTAAATTGGAGGAACGTTCAAAAAAACAAACTGCTTTTCTCTTCTCCTGCCAATTTTTCATCACTTGAATCTGTAAAATTGAGTAGAATACAATAAAAGGCTTCCATTATCTGAAAAACAGTGAGCAGTGGAAAGAACAAGAAGTTTTATCTGAAAAGGCTAAACTGCCAGTCGGAGCTCATTGGTTGGTCTACCAGAGTCACATATAAAGTCATCAACTCCAACTCTCAGGCCTATATGGCTAAGATGTCATTTCAAAAATAAAAGCATTTAGTAATTATATAAGATGAAATTCACATAGAGCACAAAATCCTACCAAGCACTATCCAACAGTGGCTTTATTCCACCTTGAGTTATATATGAAGAGTTGAGCGCAGCTTTTAATGAGGTCTCCCAAGTAACAGAAGTTTTTTCTTTTCTTTTCTGTTGACACTCTCCATTGTTGGCTTGGCAGCACACCTCCATCTGCTGTTTTGACAACGGAGTGACAATACATATCTGCTATTCCATCAGAATGAACTGCTCCATCTGTTCTGCCTGCCTCTCTTTGCCATGTACTCTCAGCGCTTCACTGTAGCCATCATTTTCTCTTTGATTTCAGAGCTCCAGTCCCCATTTAATCATGCCAGACACAAAAAGCACAAACATTTCCTGATAAATCAGGGCGAAACTTAACCCGGCGTAATTTCTCTCTCTTTCTTAAGTTCATGTTGTGAAGTTTTCATATGTGCCTACGCACTTGGACAGATGCACCTCCTACACAGTCCCTCGCTCCGTCTGAGGAATATTATGATGCATCTTGTTTGCTCGTGCTCTTTTGCTCTCTTTTGTTTGATAGTGAACACACATTTGTACAGACAGATTATGACTCCGATATCATACCATTGCTTTTTTCCACTCTTAACGCTAAGCACACTTCATCTACTGTCTACAATTAACCTATCAAAGACAGCTCCCTCTATGATCATTTAGCCATGATCTATTGTGTTATTACTGTTTCACATGGAGCCATCCATCATCTGACTAATGGCATTAATCCTTCTGTCTGTGGGAGACTGCCAGCTCAGTGCCATGGAGAGCTCTGGTTCAATCCCGTGTTCTAGGTCAGATTTAGTAATATATTTGCAGCTCCCTGCTACAACTGTCAGAGCATTAATGACTGCTGCTCCTCCAGTGGAAATACAAACACACAATCTGGATGTTTGCCTGGACCTTGGGTCTGTCGTACATGGTCTTAGGGTAATGAAACTGAAGTGGGGTGTTAATATACACCACATTTCCATGTACACATCTCTTTATGAGGTTAGAGCTGAGCCATGAAAGCCGCTATCCTTGTAAACTCAACATGTGTTTGTTGATGTGTGAATATGCACTCTCTTTGTTTCTCTAAAGGGAAAGTTTGGATATTTGCTGCTTGTGTTTCAAGGGAAATTCAAGGATGGGGAATTTCAATTTGTCAGCATTTAACTTGTGTTTCTGCAGACTGGTCAAACCAGCATGTAACACCGTCTGGGTCTCTGTGTTCGTGAGCAACAGATCGCTTTACAGAGGTGTGCTAAGGAGTCACAGCAGGCGCCTGGCAAGCACATTTTAGAACATGAGAGCAAAACAAAAATATGTCAGTCATGGACTTGTTTGTGGGCTAGCTGACACCAAATCATTTAAAAAGCTATGATTATGATATGGCTGCAAACTAGCAAGGAGAGCAAATATACACTTCATTCTAGGCATGATTTGAAAGGGACATTCAGTCATTATTCTGTCAGTCTTACTGGTACAGTTATTTTTACTCAGCCTGTAAAAACAGTTGTATAATCTCCACATAAACTTTTTCATCTCTAACAATCGCCAAAGATCTTACCCACGTATAGAGAAATGGACATAGTCTAGATTCATTGTAATGGGCAGCAGTGAGTGACTCACACTGTTCCAAAAAGAAGCCCAAATGTATTGAAATATAGAAATAGTACAGTGTGCGCAAATGTCTTGAGCCTCCTGTCTCTTCTTTATACTTGGTAGTAAATGTAAAATATTTAGATCTGCAAACATGCATAAAATACAGTAAAAAAGGCAAAAAAAACAAACAGTTTGTGCGATTCTAACAACCCTGAAAGTCAAAATTTGGTACAACTACCTTTATTCTTCAGAGCCTGAACTCTCACACTTTCTTTAAGTAGTCTTCAGGAAAAGTTCTCCAGGCTTCTTGAAGGACGTTCCAAAGCTCTTCTTTGGATGTTTCTGCCTTTTGTTCTGTTCTCTGCTTCAATAATGTTGAGGTCTGGGCTTTGGGGAGGCTGATACTGTTCCACTGTTTGCTTATCTGTCCAGGTCTGTGGAGAATTGACTTATTGAGAATATGTTTGGGATCCCTGTCATAATGAAAACTACCAATCAGAAGGTTCCCAGTTGACATTGCACTTGGTGGATCGAGAGGTATACTCACTGCTATACATCTCTCCTGATGACATCAGTACATACTGATGATTTGAACCAAATAAATTCAAATTTGGATTAATCTCTCTGTAAGACTTGTTGCCACTGATTTACAGTGTGGTTCTTGTATACTTTGGCATACCTCAGCCATCCTTTCCTAAAAATGGCTTCTTCACAGCTTCAGTGAACAGTAGATGGATCATCTGAAGAGCCAGATCCTTTTCTCAGGCCCAGGGTCAGGTCTCTGTTGGATGTTTCCTGCTTATTGATGACATGACTAATACAGCAGATGATCACACTCTTCTGCTTTATTAGTCATTAACAACGAGAACCTTCATCTATTAAAACACTGTATGGGGGACTTATGCATGATAACGATATTAAACTGGCCTTAGCTACGTTAGCTTGCCTCTATCTCATCCATTGTTGTGTTGTGTTTTGAGTCGCATGCAAATTACACTACAGCCCGCGCTGCTATATCGACTCCACCCACATTGAGGTGGTACTCAATTGCAATGGAAACAAAACAAGACCGTGGCGAGTCGTGGCGAGCTGAGTCGACCCGTGCTGAGTAGGTACTAATGGAAACGCGGCAATACAGAAAGCCTGGAAAACTATTGCTCAAAAGCACTTTTAAAATGGTCTGTCTCTTTGGGAGGAAAACATAAAGAAACAAGGGCTTTTTCACAGTACTGTACGTTGGGACTCTTAGTGGTGATTTCACGTGGTGTTGGCTCTCACTGTTGTATCTTAAGGCTTCCTATTTTGCTGAATCACCTGTAGATTATAGAATTCACTTAATATGCTTAATGTTTTAGGGATTAACTAGCTTAGTGTAGCTATTAGCTTAGCTCTTAGCTGAGTCACTAGCAGCATGGCTTCTTCTTCTTCACCTGTCCCTTTCGCACTTTCCTCTGTGGGTCAAATGTTTAGTTACTCCTCTGCCTGCATTAATAATAACAACACTTGTAATAGCCTGTTTTGTTTTAATGTAGCCTGTTTGTAGCCCTGGAGGCCAGGTTGAGTGAATTGGAGACCCGGCTCCTCACCCGTGAAAATCCTACAGCTAGCCAGGCCCCTGAGCATGTTTAATCTGCAAAGACCAGTTCATCCAAGCAGTGTGACTGCTGCATGCCAGGCCTGGGCGCAGTCAAGAGAACTGTGCACTGGCTCACTTAAAGAGTTGGGTATGCAATGTGATTTTAACCATTACAGAGAAAAAAAATTATTCATAACCATCTCACAGACGTATCATTGTGTACAGATACTTTCAATACTACTGTTTATATTTATTTACAGCGTTTCTCTCCAGTTGATCTAAGTTCAATAGTTACTTCTTCCAAACCATGAACGTGTCTATTAGACCCCATTCCTACAAGACTGCTCAAAGAAGTCCTACCATTAATTAATGCTTCAATCTTAAATATGATCATTCTATCTCTATTAATGGGCTACATCCCACAGGCTTTTAAGGTGGCTGTAATTAAAATATTACTTAAAAAGCCATCACTGACCCAGCTGTCTTAGCTAATTATAGGCCAATCTCCAACCTTCCTTTTCTCTCAAAGATCCTTGAAAGAGTAGTTGTAAAACAGCTAACTGATCATCTGCAGAGGAACGGTTTATTTGAAGAGTTTCAGTCAGGTTTCAGAATTCATCACAGTACAGAAACAGCATTAGTGAAGGTTACAAATGATCTTCTTAGAACCTCTGACAGTGGACTCATCTCTGTTCTTGTCCTGTTGGACCTCAGTGCAGCTTTGATACTGTTGACCATAACATTTTATTACAGAGATTAGAGCTTGCTATAGGTATTAAAGGTACTGCACTGCAGTGGTTTGAATCATATTTATCTCATAGACTCCAATTTGTTCATGTAAATGGGGAGTCTTCTTCACACACTAAGGTTAATTATGGAGTTCCACAGGGTTCTGTGCTAGGACCAATTTTATTTACATTATACATGCTTCCCTTAGGCAGTATTATTAGAAAGCACTGCATCAATTTTCATTGTTATGTAGATGATACTCAGCTTTACCTATCAATGAAGCCAGATGACACACATCAATGAGTTAAACTGCAGGAATGTCTTAAAGACATTAAGGCCTGGATGACCTCTAATTTCCTGCTTCTAAATTCAGATAAAACTGAAATTCTTGTGCTCGGCCCCACAAATCTTAGAAACTGGTAAATGGACTACTTCTTATATAGTGCTTTTCTACTCTGAGCACTCAAAGCACTTTATACAACAGGGTTGCATTTACCCATTCACACCCACTCGTACAAGCACTTCCTTCTACAGCTAAGTGCTTACTATCTAACATTCACACACATTCATAATCTGATGGCTGCATCAGAGAGCAGCTTGGGGTTCAGTATCTTGCCCTCTTGCCCAAGGATACCTTGGCATGCAGACTGCAGCAGCCAGGAATTGAAACACCAACCTTCTGATTAGTAGATGACCTGCTCTACTTCTTGAGTCACAGCCACCCTCAAACACCCCCAGAAACATGGTGTCTAACCAGATACTCTGGATGGCATTACCTTGGCCTCCAGTAACACTGTGATGAATCTTGGAGTCATTTCAGAGCAGGATCTGTCCTTCAATGCACATATTATTTATAGCATTTGTGCAATATTTCTACAATTAGAAACATCCTGAGCCTGGTTCTATTGGAGGTTTTTCCCTGTTAAAATGGAGTTTTTCCTTTCTACTGTTGCCAAGTGCTGCTCATAGAAGGCTGTCTGACTGTTGGGGTTTTCTGTATTTTGTAGTGTCTTTAGTTTACAACACAAAGCATCCTGAGGTGACTGATGTTGTGATTCTGGTGTGTAATAAATAAAATTGATTTTTACACTGTAAATGACCTCAGTAAACGCTTTCACAATTACTTTATGGTCTCAGTTGCCTTCTTTAGTACAGGATAATTAAGTCGGGCATGTTTTAGTACATAGCTACCTTTGTTTTTCAGTCTTTGTCTGGTCAGGGAGAACATGTAAACTCCACACAGAACGGCTTCAGCTGGGGTTCGACCAGGAACCTTCTACTTTCATGGTCACTGTTAGCACGTTAGCATTCTGACCTTATAATTTATCATTTGTGTGCTAGACTTAGTCTGCAGTGTATGTTATTTCTTTTTGATTTTTATTTTCTTTAGTAACAAAAAGGTTGAATAGCTTAGCTTCTCTGGCATTAGCTTTGTCCAGTTTTTTATGAAAAATCCCAACGTATTTAAAATTGTTGATAACTCTTAAGCATTTGGCGGATCAAAATGATGGTAATTAAGACAATTATGAGCAATGAAAAATAGTAGCTGGGAAAATTATTCCCTTCTGCCATAGGTGGTAAATTCACATAAGGAAACAGCAGATTGCCGACAACCTTTGATTACAGTGTACAGCACTGTACTTGTCTCTGATGTAATTATTGGATGAGTTAATAACTACACAGTCCATTAGAGAGCCAGGGCCTTGTCTCTCAAGTTTGCTGAGGCATAAGCAGAGATATGGTAATATCCATTGCTTGAAACCTAGTGTTTACAAGTCCCTACAGTTCCACTGCTAATGAGATGCAAAGGAAGGTATCAGCAGTGTCCCTTAACTGCTACAAAATATCGACCAACACAACATTAGAAATATTATGGTATTTATATCAGCTAAAGGGCAAAAAGCATTCTCCTGTGTAAGTGAGGAAATTAGAGAAAACAGCCTGTTCTTGTCTAGGCCGTTGCTAGAAAAGATTTTAGACAAGAAGCCATAAAATGAGGGAATAAATAAGATGAGTCCTATTTATTCTATGTGTGGAGCTTCTTCCCTTTACTGTTCTTCTGTGTTAGTCTATTTACATAATTCACTGACTTGGCAGCAGCAACACTGGCCTTATTCTCTAAAGGCAGCCTGGGACTACATCAGTGAGTAATTGTCTCTACACAGTCAAGAGATAAGAGCCTGAAAAGGTCGCTAAGAGTTCTAAATCTAAAAATATCTCAATTTACTAAAAGAGGGGTCTGAACTGAATGTTAATTTTAAAAAGTCATAAAAGGGAATCAAGAATTATAACAAATACTTCACTCAAGCCTATTTGTCCTGACATAGTTTCTAATGTCTCTCTAAAGAATTTCACTCCTGCCTCAAAGTTAAGTCCTCGGGGCTGCACTTAACCACGGCTAAGCACCAACTTACAGCTGATTAAATTCAGAGTGACCCAGTCTGAAAACTATTAGCTGGTTACAAGCTGAAAATGAGCATATTAAAGCTTCTCGCTACTGGCTTAACAGTCGAGACGAAGTGTCGAGGCTGCGAGGGAAATCAGGTTGAATTAAGCAACCAATAATATCTATGTAAACCCCTTTTAACTACATAGATGAAGAACACGTTCTCTATTTGCAACAACAGCCCTGGGGAGGTAGTTGCAGCGTACAGATGACACATTCAGGAGGCGAATAAAAATGGGTCTAGCAGAGGTGGTAATCATGGCTGGGTATTTTGCTTTGGGGGCCACAGAGGCCTGTGATGATGCAAATTATAGCTGTATTAGCCACAGCCTCCTAATACCTATAATCTTGCACACCCTGACATGGACTACCTTGATTTTGTTGAACTGCCAAATCCATGTCCCATCTACCCCAGCCTTCTTGAACTTTTGCTTGATGTGTATTCTGCATTCACAACTGAGATGTATTTAATCAGTGAGATCAATAGCTGTTACTGCTATTGATCTTGTGAGATGTGAGGTGGGAGCGCCTCATATTTTGTATATGCTGTAATCTTTAGAGATAATGTAACCTGCTAAGGGATGTTTTTAATTAACATTAAAAGAGACTGTTTCCCAATCATGCAGCAGTGGTGACTCATGAGTCCTTTTTACTCTTCTCAATCCATCAGAATAATTTTATGTTTTGCCCAGAACCTTGGCTAAAGGCAGGAAGCACCTGTCTTTCATGTCAACTCCCACCGAGACGTCACAGCGATTTGAACTTCTGGAACTTGGTTCGCATGTTCATCTTAATACTTGCTCGCAGTCTAAAATAGCAGCTGCAGAATTTGGAGGTTTCATGCTGAGTTTAAATGCTGGAGCAAAGTATGGAGCTCAAATTAAAGTTGTGATGCACATGATTTTTTTTTTTTGGTTGTCAGACACCAATTCATTGCAAAAATAGACCAAAAAAGGCCGATAAGAGAGACTAAGAAAGAGGAAAAGATTCCTTAGAAAACAAGTTATCAGCAGTCTCAATTAGCAAGAAACATAATCCCCAACCTGAATACACATCATTAAAGAGATGAAAAGACACTATCCCTCATATTTGAATCTATCGGTACATCACAAAATGTAACACCTTTGTGCAATAAACCAAAAATACTGATTCAAAATGGTATCATTTTAAAATAATGGAAATATGTTCACAGTGAAGTGTAGGATATTTAATACATTTATGATTAAAATAATAATGCTGCTTTGAAGCATCAGTTAAAGATCCCATTTTGACTCACATCTCAAGTAGAGTAAGAAATGTCATGAAAGACAGAGAGACATGGTACTCTATGTGAAAATGTTATAATGACATGAATGGTGGTCATCCTCCTGAATCCAAAGAGCTGATCAATTCCTGAATTGGGAAACTTATAAATACATGTGCAGATAGAGTTTCATGAGCATTTCAACTGTGTGGTGGCAGGCATATCTACTGCTTATTATAGTGAAGATGTAGGTAGCTGTGCTTTTTTAATCTTAATTATGATAAATTAAGTGTAATTAACATGGTTTGTTCAGAGCTGTGGGAGAATCCAGAGTCAGTGATCATGCTGACACTCTGGAAAAACCCATCAGAGAAGCCATAACGTCATAACTTTGACGTGTGCAGCAGTAGAAGTTGAAGGACCTTGGTGGGGAAAAGCTAATTAGATTTTATTTTGGCCAAAATCAGCAAACGTTTTATGCATTATGCATCAGATTTGACTGGTGATTCTATACGTGCAGTTTTTAAGTACTAGAGATGGTTGAAAATAAATTAAAGGGTCTCTACCCATGAACTTAAAATAATTGTGCAAATAACCTCTACTTAAAAAGCCATCACTGACCCAGCTGTCTTAGCTAATTATAGGCCAATCTCCAACCTTCCATTTCTCTCAAAGACTCTTGAAAGAGTAGTTGTAAAACAGCTAACTGATCATCTGCAGAGGAACGGTTTATTTGAAGAGTTTCAGTCAGGTTTCAGAATTCATCACAGTACAGAAACAGCATTAGTGAAGGTTACAAATGATCTTCTTAGAGCCTCTGACAGTGGACTCATCTCTGTTCTTGTCCTGTTGGACCTCAGTGCAGCTTTGATACTGTTGACCATAACATTTTATTACAGAGATTAGAGCATACTATAGGTATTAAAGGTACTGCACTGCAGTGGTTTGAATCATATTTATCTAATAGACTCCAATTTGTTCATGTAAATGGGGAGTCTTCCTCACACACTAAGGTTAATCATGGAGTTCCACAGGGTTCTGTGCTAGGACCAATTCTATTTACATTATACATGCTTCCCTTAGGCAGTATTATTAGAAAGCACTGCACCAATTTTCATTGTTATGCAGATGATACTCAGCTTTACCTATCAATGAAGCCAGATGACACACATCAATTAGTTAAACTGCAGGAATGTCTTAAAGACATTAAGGCCTGGATGACCTCTAATTTCCTGCTTCTAAATTCAGATCAAACTGAAGTTCTTGTACTCGGCCCCACAAATCTTAGAAACATGGTGTCTAACCAGATACTTACTCTGGATGGCATTACTTTGGCCTCCAGTAACACTGTGAGAAATCTAGGAGTCATTTTTGACCAGGATATGTCCTTCAATGCACATATTAAACAAATATGCAGGACCGCTTTTTTGCATTTGCACAATATTTCTAAAATTAGAAACATCTTTTCTCAGACTGATGCTGAAAAGTTAATTCATGCATTTATTACTTCTAGGCTGGACTATTGTAATTCATTATTATCAGGCTGTCCTAAAAGCTCCCTGAAAAGCCTTCAGCTGATCCAAAATGCTGCAGCTAGAGTACTGACAGGGACTAGAAAGAGAGAGCAGATTTCTCCCATATTGGCTTCTCTTCATTGGCTCCCTGTTAAATCTAAAATAGAATTTAAAATCCTTCTCCTCACCTACAAGGTCTTGAATAATCAGGTCCCATCTTATCTCAAAGACCTCATAGTCCCATATCACCCCAACAGAGCACTTCACTCTCAGACTGCTGGCTTACTTGTGGTTCCTAGGATACTTAAGAGTAGAATGGGAGGCAGAGCCTTCAGCTTTCAGGCCCCTCTTCTGTGGAACCAGCTCCCAGCTTGGATTCAGGAGACAGACACCCTCTCTATTTTTAAGATTAGGCTTAAAACTTTCCTTTATGATCAAGCTTATAGTTAGGGCTGGATCAGGTGACCCTGAACCCTCCCTTAGTCATGCTGCTATAGGCCTAGGCTGCTGGGGGGGTTCCCATAATGCACTTTCATTCACCTTATGTACTTTGTTTATACTCCACTCTGCATTTAATCATTAATCGTTATTAATCTCTGGCTCTCTTTTTTTTCTCTCCCCCTCAGCCCAACCGGTCACAGCAGATGACTGCCCCTCCTTGAGCCTGGTTCTGTTGTGTGCTTGTAACACGTCCAGCTGCAGCCACCATCTAGCTCCATGAGCGAAAAGAGAGGCTGAGTGCTTAAACACCCCTCCTGCTGCTTTTACAGCTGCCACACTAAGACTCTCACTGTGCCTCCCAGTTGGCAAACAACAGGTAATGCTGAACTGTGAGGGATCTTGGAGCAGGTCTGAGCCCCAGAGGTGTTATGTGCAGGCCCAGCAGTGTGTGGACACATTCTGGCACTCACCAATCAGCCCCCTGCTGCTTTGTAGGTCAGGTCTCCTTAGACTGAGGCTAGAGGAGTGAACCTCAAATCCAGAGGGACCCATTAGGCAGTCACCATGCATGTGATGCTTTTGGCTGGCATCCCCTGCAGTCCTGATGAAATTCCAAACGTATCAACTTCGTCTTTCCTTGAAAACATTCAGCAAGACCGAGAGAAGGAAAGCAGAACTCAGGCAAAACACTTTCTCCATACCCTTCCAGGCATGGCAGCAAGTTGGTGGGTGAAGAGGACACTTCACGCTCGTGATGGTTGCTTCATGAGGGTCAACACAGAAGAAGGCAGTCTACCAGTTGTAAAGACTCTGTGCTGAGCACCCTTCTGTATGGATCAGAGACATGGACGATGTACAAGGGACAGGAATGAAAACTCAACATCTTTCATCTTCGTTGTCTTAGAAAAATCCTTGGCATCAAGTGGCAGGACTGAGCGCCTAACACCCGAGTCTCATCAGTCATCCGTTCAAAGAGGTGGTTGAGTTGGCTGGGTCATGTCAGGCAGATGGTGGACTCACGTATCCCCGAGCAGCTTCTGTCTGGTGCTGTGGCCAGAGGCAAACAACATCGATGACGTCCCAAACTCCGCTTCAAGGATGTCTGCGAGGATACTATAAAGAACCTTCGGATAAACCCTGATACTTGGGAGAAAACAGCCGCTGACAGAAGCAGATGGAGGGCAGCAATCCACAAGGAAGTCTCGACATACGAGAAACAACAGTGCAGGAAAGACAGAGCCTCATCATCCTCCACATCCGATGGACCGGTCTTCCCCTGCCACAAATGAAGTCATCTGTGCTGCTCCAACATCAGCAGAATTAGTCATGAACATGTTTGTCATGCATCCACAAGCAGCTGCTAAGACTGTCTACAAAGACGCAAGAGCCAAAGACACATAATAGTTATATAAATGTTGTGCATCATGTTTGTTGCACTTCGCAGTTAAGTTTATGAGCTAAAGGTTATGAGCTAACCATCAAGGTTAGTGTAAAGAAACTGCCACATTGTGAACATGTGAAAAAAAACTTTAAAACATTAAAACTCTTTAAACAAGAACTACCCGAAACAAATAAACTGCACAGATTGTGGTCAATTCAGTGAACGTTATGGTTACATTTTTTTATGCATTTTTACAATATTTTAAGTGAAGTAAAATTTAGCTAAAATGACTTGGACAGAAATACATGTTCACTTGGGCTCATTACCCTGAAAAATCCATTAACTGCAAAATCTGATTTTCCGATCTCTGAGGAAGCTCGAGCAATTTCAAGTGCATGATCTGTAGTACAAAAACCCTTGGATGATCAGAGCTTTCTCAGCATTGACCTGAGTTGTATCTAATGTAAAATTTCTCTACATGATGGCTTGCATCACTGAGTAAGAGAAACCACGTTGTGAGATTCCATAAAGAGAGAATTCAACAGCATCAAAAGGCTTCTGAACATATGCTGAAACACAGCACCAAAAACAACACAATTAGCTGATCTTTTCACTGAAAAAGAGATAACGGTTGTTGATTTGTGATGTTTCAATGATACTCTGATAGATGAAGTCATCATCTATAGAAAATGACTGTTAAAGCACATGAGAAGAAGTGTGACAGATACTGACATTATACTCTTTGATCAGGTGAAATGAAAAGACATTTGACAGTGGAGAGTGCTGACAGAGCGCTGCAAGACTGCAACATTTACAGATGCGCTCTGGATGAATGGTTGCGTAATACTCAATAAAAAGATGTAGAAAAACAAAAAAATAAAGTACAAAATGTCCAAAATAGAAAGCAAATGAAATCTAAAACTCTAGGAAGGAACCACAGACATTAAGTCAGAGACTGAAGGGAAGGACTATTTATACACAATCAGGGAAGCGGCAGCAGGAGGGTAATGAGACACAGGTGAGAGTGATCACACAGGTGAAGACAATCAATGGCAATGAGGCAGGAGGGGAAGTAAAGCTCAGAACAAGACACAGGTGACACCTAACTACCAAAGTAAAACAGGAAATGAATAACAACCATGACTGAAACAAGGACACAGAGAAACATGAGAGAACATTAAAGCGAGGAGGATGATACAGAGGGAAACACTCCATAAATGCAAAGTAAAATATAACAAGAACTACAAGTTCAAATTAATAAGAAATAAGTAAAAATCAAAGCCTAACAACAAATAAAACTAAGAACAAAGAAACCACGAAGCAACCAGACAGAGAGGATAGAGAACAAACAGAATATCAGTGACACTGTAGCTCCTCTGTCTCATGAGCCATCACAGTGTACATTATTATTGTTACTGCCTGTAAATGTTACACTGAGCTCGTCACAGTTTGGGCGTAGACTGATTAGGTGATCACTGTGAGAAAGTTTCACCATATTCTGACTAAAACTAGGAGTAGTAGTGATGAACGGCCAGATGAACGCCTCACCTTGGCATTAGGACCAGACAGGGATCATGACACTCTGTTGTGTTACATTATGTGCGTTTCCTAAAACATAAAAATATTACATGGCCAGATTTTCTAATTAGATTTCCATGATATCAGCCGAGGATAAAGTCAGCTTTGCCGGATAGTTTTATGCAGTTAACCATTTAAATGCTGATGTGCAGAATGTTAGCTGCTGTACTTTAGCTTGACATTGACTCATGCAGTGACCCATTAAATGCTTAGGTGTTGACGGGTTTGACACAGCCACCACTGTTCACCAATCACCACCTTCCTGCACCACGTCCCATCCTACAGGGTGATCGTTTCAGGTCAGCATCACTGAGCTTAATGGCAGCTGTTTGCAGTGCACAGCTCTGTGTGAAGATGCTGTGCTGAGCTCCACACTGTGTGACAAAGCTCAGTGAAGGTGACACCATGATGAAGACTGGTGTGGGAAACAAAGAGGCTGAAAATCATTTTTAGGCACAGTCCAAAGCCCAGTGAAAGACTGTTTTCATACGTCTACGGTATGCTCATATAAGCTTTTCTCTAACTGAGTTCACAATCATAATCATTGCATCAATGACATAGTGAAATAAGGCAGAAGCAGAAGTCAAGGGCCCCTCAGCTGTTTTGGCTCATGTCACTCAAATATTTCTCCATGACAGCCATGGAAAAATATCTGGTTAATAAGGCAGGTGAGGGATTTCATGGCAGACTAATGTCATGTGTCACCATAATATCAGAGTTCCCCAAGGATAACGCGGTGTGCTTAATGAACACACCTATGTTTAACGGCATCAATATGAAGTTTTAAATGATGAATTTTTATGATCTAGAGCAAGCAATTTCACAACTATAGACCCCAAACTTCACCAAACTGCTCGACTGGAGTATATATTATATATATATTAACCTACAGCAGGTGAAGTTATGTTGTCTGAGATACGGATGATGATGTTGTATCAGAGACTTTACAAAATCCAACCGCAAAAACGCTCAACGTGGACTCCACTAACCAACAGGTGGGATCACTCTGACGTCAGCATAGAGTTAGTTTATTTTCAGACAGGATGCAGATTTTACAGCAGATTTGTTTCAGTTCTCTCACAAAGGCTTTTAGCAAATATGTGTTATTATACATACATTTCACAATAAAAGCCTTTACAGTCCAGTGATTTTTCCATGCATGCTTCTTGTGGGACGTGAAAAGCACATGAGAAAAGGATATCTGTGCGTGTACTGATTGGTGCAGATGTTACCTGAAAGGGTATTACTCTAAAAATGGGGTGAATTTAACAGTGGAGATTTATTTTATACCACAAATGTGTGTGAGCTGTGAGTCAGCGCCTCTGCACCGTCACTGCCGCTCTGAAGAGCTTTCATGTGAAACGATGGAGAATATGTTTAGCTTACAATTTAACAAAGGGGACTAGGACAATATATAACTTATTATGGGCTGGACAAGGCATTAAGACTCTGTCTCAAAGAAAGCCTGATACTTCATTTTAGGTAAATGAATTTGTGTTACTGTCAAAGATTCATATTCAGCAAGCGAATGAAACCATTACCATCAGGTAATTAGCTAAATTGAAGAAAACTACCGTACAGTATGTTATGTGAGTAGCACAAAAAGGTTGGTATGAATAAATCATAAGGAGCTAATAGCAGGCGAGGACAGAAAAAAGATGACAATGATCTCACCTTCTGGTCGTGACTATAAGCTAAGGCCCAGTCCTCTTCGGTGGGGTGGAATAAAAGGCTCAGGATGTAGAAACTGAGGCGGTACTTCTGGTAACTGGCTCCCTCATCAGTGCTGATGAGCACGCTACTCTCAAACTCCGGATCTGTCAACACCATAATCTGAGAGCAGGGAGGGGAGAAAGGGAAGGGGAGGAGGAGGAGAGTGTGCACATGTGAAGGATATAGGTATGAGTTTTTGAAGATGGGAGAAGAAAGGATTTGGAGGGCAAATTTTGAGCAAAGAGGTGAAAAGATGGGGAGATGAGAGGAGGTGGAAGAGAGACGTTAGCGTCAGCAGAATAGGCCTGGCATTCTGGCACACGTCAGGCTTATGCTTGGCAAACAGCTCTGGAATATTTCCAGCTTCATTTCTTGACTCTGACTCTTGCGTTTGTGTTGCCATAGCTCTGTAGCTTTTCTGAGGGGGCGCCTCTGCGTTTTCATCATCTCCCTCCAAAAAAGATAGAACGTTGCGCACAGCAGCAGCGGGTGAAGTGGCATCTAAACCAAAACAGACTGACATTCAAGCACATAGGTGGAGTCAAAATAATCATTAAAATTACCAAACAGATTACAGTAAGGTGACAGCACTCGTAGCGTAGCTGCAATTAAGTGCCGTGCAAACAAGGGATTGAACAGCCACGCACGGATCTGCACATACAGTATGTTATTTTCTTTATCAGTTGGTGCTTTAGCATGTCATTTTGGCGTCCAATAAAACTCTAATTTCAAATTTAACAGCTCCACAGTGGTAGAAGGCCTAATTTCATGCTTGGAATATTTCTACCAGAGCCATCACAGTTATTACAGTATTCAATAAGAACAGGGATTCCACAATGCATATTTCTTTCAGCTAATGACATCTGGAGTCTTTGTGGGAGCAGATGAAACGGTCACAGGAATTCCTCCTTGAATAAAGAGAAGGTGTAGCATAGGTGTAGCATTTAAAAACAATAGCACTCTTTTGAATCTTATAATCTGAAATGAATCCATTATCAGTGTGTTTGATTTACTTTCCTGTAAACAGGGATCTGCATGAAACCGCATAAATGCATACTGTACAGGTGTTTATTTGTATGCCTCTCTTTTAGGGCAGCTATCTCAGAATCTTGATTAATATGCACTCTATCGCAGGACGATGCAGATCCACTAATCAGCCCTGACATTAACACCACTGACAGGTGAAGTAAATAACATTGATCATTGTGTTGCAATGCAGCGTTCTGCTGGAAAAGCTGGGTTTTTGCATTTATGTGCATTGCTAATTTGACACGCACTACCCACCTAAACATTGCTCCACACCCCCTGATGGCAACAGAGCTCTTCAATGGAAGCAGCCTCACTGTAACCCACAGTGTAACCCACAGTGTAACCCACAGTGTCCACTGCAAGCCTGCTGGTGCCAGGACACCCCCCGAGGTCTCAGGGGCGTTTGAGCAGCACGAGGAAGACATAAATTTTAATGCAGCTGCTGATGGGCACAGTGAATGTCTGCTTGGCTGCCAAGTAGAAGCTTTGCTCCTACATGCTTGGAACATGTAGGAGCAAAGTGTTAATATGTAAGCTAACACGCAAACTCTTCTTAATATTTAATTTTTGGGTCCCTTGGAGCGAGTACAGAAGGCTGTAGTAAATGTTTTATAAAGGGACCTATTAGGCTTTTATTTCATACACATATACTGACCTCCATGTTTACATGAATGATACGTGCACGTATCTCCTTATAGCAAAAAAAAAAAAGCCCAGAAATAAGGATTATTTTGAAGTGCAACTCTCACAAAGCTACTCTGAGAAAAAAATGCTGCTGCTGCTGCAGATGAGCATGATGGCTGCTAACACACAGACCCACAGAGTAAAACACAGTTTTAACGGGCTGTATTTGCACCAGCTGGCATTAAAAAAAAGACCCACCACATCCTGGTGAAGACACTGTTTATCTGATAGCTGTTCAGCCTCCTTTGGTTCTTAGCTAACTGCTAACTAGTTGTAGGCATGCAGAGCGCTGCATTGTCATCATTAATTATTTTCTGAGCGCTGGTCCCTGTTGCAGCTGGAAAAAACGAGCTTGACTCCAAAGTTGTGAGGGAGCTGAGTTCAGACCAGCCTAGCTTGTTTCTTGTTAGCATTAAAACAGGAAGTAGTGCAGCTGCAAATGTTTCTCTCTCAGTGCTTAATCTGTTATCTGGCGTACACTACAGCCCCCACGCCTGCTCTGTGATTGTGCGGTGGGATGGTGGGCAGCGATGGTGCTCGCAGCCCAAACGGCTGTTTTCTCTCCTCAATTCCATCTGAATTGGAAAAACAACAGCACATTTGTCACTGACAGAAATGCTAGCCTTCTTCCCAGAGCTTTAACCAGGAACCCTCCCTGGTGGTGATTTAGATAAATTGTTTTTCATTAAGCACCAATAAACGGGCAGCACTTTCTCAATCTGGGTTTCTCATTGGCCCGGGCTCGCCAATCTCACCATTCATTACCTGTCACCGTCGAATGCCAAGGCCTCCTGATATCTGCAACAGTCTTTGGGGC
Source organism: Archocentrus centrarchus (assembly GCF_007364275.1). Taxonomy (NCBI): domain Eukaryota; kingdom Metazoa; phylum Chordata; class Actinopteri; order Cichliformes; family Cichlidae; genus Archocentrus; species Archocentrus centrarchus. The sequence goes on from NC_044346.1 coordinate 39,384,544, forward strand.
TTGTCAGATGTAATTTACAGTTTTTAAGAAGTAATCATATTTCATCATGTTGCTGTGAGCAGCAGGGTCTGTTTTACATTTTCAGTCAACTGTCAGGACCTTTAGCTAAAGGAAAGAGCCTTTATGAACATGCTATACATTTCATATTCAAATCTAGGCTGGCTCTTATATCCTAACATCACTCAGGTGAAGGCTCGAACTATCTAAGCCTCCACTGGCCCCAGCTTAGCTCATCTTCTCTCAAGCCTTGATTCATGGGCTCACAATCTGCCTGTATTTCCCTGCTCGCAGAAAGTATTTTCACATTTCTATTACTCACTTACCACCTTGTAAGTACAAAAACAACCGCATTACTTCCCCACCTCAGAAATTATCGTAACAAGCCCTTTTCTGTCTGTCGCCTCTGCAATTAGAAAGAACCCACAACCAATTCAAAGCCAATACAAAGGCGGGAAATGGAGCAGCAGCCAATTTCTCTCCTGCCTGCTAAAACAATCACCCTCAAACAATAATTATTCACTTCCAGAATCACAGTGACCGATAGCATTAGCAAGCGGTGATTAAGATTTCCCTCACAGCATCCACTCAGCCTCGGTGAGGAAGTGGGCGAGCGAGGAGGGTAACAAAACTAAATCAATAAAGGTTGTAGGGATAACCTTTGTGTTTTATCAGCCTGGTGTTGAGCTCTGCACAGGCTACAACAGAAGCCAGCAGCTGTCGGCTGATGAGATGTGGAGGTATGGATCAGAGACGGAGGGAGAGAGACTCTCTGCAGCAAATGAATCACGTCACGCCGGCTCAGCCGAGCTTAGTCTTCCTCTGACGGTGGGTTTTAACACGGAGTTGTTGCAGCGGTATGCTCATTAAGTATGGATCAGCACTTAATCACCAACATTTAGCTATCATGTTTTCACTGTCTTGCTTCCTCAATGGCATTTTAACAATGCGTGTCCTTATTTTTAATTTAACCTAATCCATGACTCATTCAATCAAGAACTGAGCAACACGCATCAAAATACAGCCAAAGACCCACAGGAGGTCTCAATTTCAGAGGTCTGCACTGCACGTTATTACTATCATTCAGACCCACAATGTGACTCTGTCAAAGGTCACAGCTTGTTTCTGAGACATTGTAATCAAGAAAAAAAATGGAGTGAACATATAATGATGCCTTTATCATGGCTGAAGGAATACCTCAGAGCAGCAGCTGATTATATCTTACAGTGAGTGATTAGCTACCCAGCCCAGTTGGCTCTTTTTATAGAACACAGGCAGACATCAAATAAGGCGACTCAGATGCAAGAGGCAAAAGCAAGCATTCAGGCAAACGTTCACATATATATGCAACGGTAAATCTAAATAATTAGGCCACAGATGAGGGTGAAGAGGCACTCGGCTCACAGGCAAAGCTGGAGGGCAACCACTAGGATAAGATTGATTATTACCAGGTTTTGGTTGGCATGCACCTTTACAAACATGTTTCAAAGGTTTGTGAAAAATTCTCAGAACTAAATTGCTAATGTGTGTTGTTTACATGAGCATAAGTGTTATTTATTTTTCTTCTTTTCTTCTTTTTCTGTGTCACATCAGCAACCTGAGCGAGAACCTGAGGGACCACGTTTCTGCCGTGCCCTTGATGTGGAATTAAATTTTCTCCACATGAAAAGAGAGAGGAGGAGTGAGTCATGACGAGCAATCAGCATCGGCTATGATCTGCTCCTCGCCCTAACGTGGTTTAGCTCAACAGTCTCGGGATCCTATTAACTTCCGTGGCACGCAAACGTATTCAGGGTCAGCACGTTGGCTCGGCCCTGGCAAAGTGAAGCTGATGAACGCGAGCACCTCCGCTACAAGGAGCACGTTCTCGACTCGGGCTGGAGCCTCGCTTTGGTTTCTGATTCCAGTTTGTCTAACGTGTGTCTGACCAGGTAGGCCAACACACAGAAAAGAATTATTTTCAAAGTTATTCTCTAAGGTTTTACAACACCTCATCATATCGGTGAAAAACTCTGAGCATGACTTCACCTACTCTGAATCGGCTCGTCAGATATTTTAAAGAAGACTCGAGCCCCCCCGCCCGCAGCCATTAATTGGATAAGTGGAGGAAAATGGATGGATGCATATTTTAAAGGATGCACTTTAATTCAAATTCAATTCTACATGCAGTTCTGGATGCACTGCCGGACAACCTAAAACAAGCCTTACAGAACTGAACCACTCACTCCTGATGTACTGACTTTGCTTTGAATTTCACATCTTGGATTAAAAAGGATCTAAAATGTTATCCTGTAACAGGTGCATCGCTTCACAGCACCATTACTGTCAACCAGGCTGCTGCACCACACTCACCACAGCTTTAATCATCAGTAACACAGTAACGGCACAACCCACTGAAAGGATTTGTAACAGGAAGACTTATTTCTGCAGCTTCTAATGACCTCATCTTTTTCTCTGCTGTAGTCAGCATGAAACAGGACTCTTATTCAATCCTATTTTTAAAAAAAAATCATGTATTATATGATGCCATCTGTATGAAGCTGTTGTTAGAAGTTGCTTGTGTGACGGTTCGTACTAAACCTACTCCGACACTTTTTATACGTTTGAAACTGGAAAGAATGACTTGTTATTCCAGCTAATTGCCTGTCAAGCTCCACATGAACAATGTTGCTGTCCTTGGTGCTGAACGCCACATCGTTTTACTGCTTTGCAAACTTTATTTTCACCATATGCATACGATCTGCTGCAACTGCCGGTGTCGTGCCCGGGAGAGCTGGGTCGATTAGTTTATATATATTTACATACAGAATGGCATAAACGGACTAAAAACACATGCACTCAGAAGCTGCTCTGATTCCTTTTAGGCTGCAGATGGAGAGCAGACTCCTGCTGTAACTTTGCTGCTCGGAGCACGCGGACCTCTTGGCTACGATTCCACTTGTCTATCCAATTGTTGCTTGGAGCACCAGGCGAGTGAAGTTCGACACATGAGGGAATATCAGACTCACTGCCTGATACTAAAGGTTTGGATCTTAGTGTCGGGATTTAGAATTCCTCCTGTTTGACAGACCTGACCCCCCCATGACCAAAATCTGAAATAACTGGGCTCATAAATGGGCCGGAGCTGCAAAGATACTTTCAGCATTTTTCAGTAAATCAAACAGAGACAGACAGATGGCTGTACTCGTGTTTTTTTTCTCTCTCTTTTTGTGGCCTGAAATTCTTAAAATTGGGGGTCACTGGCAGAAATATTTTTATAGAGCAAGCAGTCATTCAGCATAGTTTCCAAACTAATTGACAGACAGTATTTCATCTGCAAGCAAACTCACATACAATTAAAGAATTTTCAATTAATGTACGAAATGATACCAAATAATTTCATAAAGCGTAGCTGTGAACCTCACCTAACGCTGGGTATGCACTAAATCTTCATCAGGTTTTATTCCAAATGTGACCAAAGGTGCAAACACATTTCCTACAGGTCAGTTTATTAAAATGTACAAAACAGATTAATTTATAAAATTCAAAACACACAAACTCAGTGGGATCATCAATCTCTGAGGTGGTTTATAATATGATAATTATACCTACAGCTGGAATATCCCAGTTATAATTATTATATTAACTAGTGGCACCATAAAGATAATCTTTCTTTTTAGGAGTAGAAGATTTGATAACACCTCAGTTTATTCTCTCTGAGTTTTGTGTTGAAAAGATGAAGGAAGTCGAACTTGTTCTTAATAATCATCTTTGTGAGAACATCTACTTTTCTTCTCGAGGCCGTTATTGGCTTCCCCCCAAAGAATGCGCAGAAATCAAGTCAAACCAAGACATGCCGGGATCACGCCCATTAAGGCTTTCATATTAACTGTGTCTGCGCTCCACGTGTTGAGTTACAGTGACAGTGAGTTATAACCAAATGAAAACAGGCCCAGCAGACATCACTGAAGCTGATTAGTGAATGAAAATGTTTTTCTCCTAAAAGGAGACGCTCAGGAGAGCAGAGCGGTGAGCACGACATGACTCGTGTTGTACTGATGGAATTAGGCCTGTGCAAATGTTAATTAGACCCTATTTATCAAAGGAAAACATGTTAAAAATACATTAAAAAAAAAGGAAATTATGTATCAAGTCTTTTTCTGATAAGCTATTTTTGTGTTAAATGAACATTTTGCAACGTCTCACCTTCCTCTTGTTAGACGGACAGACGTACAGGTAACTGAGGACAGTCTTGGATCCAACTTTGTCATTCATTCTCTCATATGTGGAGCCATAGTCGGTTGATCTGAAGGAGAAAAGAAAGAAAAAGCTGTGAGAAGCATGAAAACACCCCACTGAAAGTCAGAATCTGTGGGTAAACAAACAGACGCAGGATTACTGGGACATTGAGCAATTGGTGTCAAATAAATTTCATTTGCAAGTGATGAAAAAGAATGGAATATCATAGGCAATGGTAAAACAACAGGCAGGATAACGGTCGGTAGAGTTTTCTATATAGCTGCTCTGTGTGGGACTGAAACCTCTGGCAACAGAACAAGAGAAGGTTAACCAATCATCTATAGCTGCCAACAAAAATGAACCAAAAATGTCTGGGGACCTGGCACTGTAAATAATTAATTCTCTCCTGATGACTGCTATGAAATAAAATATGACGAGTGCAAAAACATGTGGATGTTCCTGAACCCTGGGGCTTTAATAATTTAACAGTGGGAATGAGCCTGTTAGCCAGCTTAGTCCCTAGAAACTCCACATGGATCCATCATCACTAGTAACTACCAAATCTGCCTTCAAGTAGCACATTACAGCTTTTACAGGCCTGTGCTGGCTTTTCCCTTTTTTTCCTTGGGAGCTGTATTCATGTGCCCAGGATTTCTCTCTGTGGGGAAAGAGGCACCCACACACCACTGTGGCATATCTCCCGCTTGGATTTGCAGTCTACTTCAAGTTGTTATGTGGAAAGTGAAGATGATACCTATTTCCGTGTTCTTTCCTTTTTTAGTCGAGCTTGTGTTGCTTCAGCGGGAATGAGGTTTCAGGGAAATTGCAAAGAGATGCCTCTCATTCACATTCATTCCAGAAAGCCTGAGAGCCACAGCAGTTGCTATGATTACAAAGCACAATAATGAGTCAGACAGACAGCATCGTTTCCACAATATTTAAGGTGAGGCGCGGGGAGAAGTGCTGCACTGAGAATGAGTCTGATTTGGAGCATGAGCTGTGAGCTGTATGTTTAGCCTCTCTATACCACTGTTGGAGGCTCGTGAGAGGAGAATACATAAGTAACACTGAAACATGCGTCATGCTGGCTTTGATATGATGTGTAAGCACACGCCAGGCATGCAATCATTATCACCTATTCATCTCAATGCATATGCTTCGACTTCTTAAGTGCAAGTTGATAATAGCTTTGGCTCTTTCCCAAATAATAATGTCATTCAAAGGCGATGGTTAAAGTCATCAACGTTTGGAGGTGTTTGGGTATGACTGATGAGGATAAGTTGCCTAGAGGTAAGACAGAGGGGGACTGTGGAATGCTGAGGCTGAGGACCCTGGACAGTTCTCCTGTGACCTTTGACCCGGAATCGTTCTACTGGAGTACGAAGCCAGAACGCATGAAAATAGCTTTCGATTTTGGTGAGGCAGAGAGAACACATACTGGTGTTACTAATACAATTTATAGGCGGTGATGTGATGTGTTTTCTGTGCCTGTGATGAATCTGATGAATTTTTGTGACACTGAAATGGTATGAATGCATGTAGACTGCCAGATGATGTGTAATTGCTCATTACTGTTCATTGGTTATTGTGCGGATTTATTTTGAGCATGTTAAAATAATACGACCAAAAAAAAAAAAAAAAGGCCAAACAAACAAAACAAAAGAAATCATCATTAAAAAAAAAAATCATCATCATGAACTCCCAATCAGAGCCCTGCTTCCTCCTTATACTTTACAAAAACCATATTTTTGTCCTGCTGGGATGTTGCTTTGGTTCCTCTGTCACATGGATACAGGGACGTTTGAAATTTAATCCCCCCTCAGATTGTTTCCCCCATGGAAAAATAATTTAGCATATTGTCAGGTTGTTTACTGCTTTATACATGAATTTTCATATTTTTGATATTAAGATTAGTGGATTTTTATCCAGTATTATGGATTATCTTTTTTGCGATATGGATAATGACAGTGAAGATTTCTAAGTATTGCCCCAAACCTGAATTCGTCCGCTTGTTTTTTGTATTTACACTGTAAGGAACACTGAGTGAGGATTCCCGATGCAGCTGCAGCGGCTCGGGAATTATTCCCGCCAGATTTGATCCGACCCTTACAAAATAATTGTAAAAACTATCGACCACATCAGCAATATTGTTCGTTATGATGTCGTTATCAATAAAATATTGAGGATAATTTCATTGCTTAAAACTACTATTAATAATACTATTTAATTTCCCTGAATAAATGTGTTTGTTAATGTTCAATATTTTACTATAGTACTCTTTTCTACATGCTCGTGTAATATTGGTGAAAGTTATTTTGGTATTTTTTGATTCATTTTCTGCCTCTTTTATTTGTTTCATGAATTCCTTGTACATTTTTCTGCTTCCTGCTGTATTGGATTATTGGACAGTTTGTATCATACAAAGCCATAAATATTCTTAAAAAATCTGACTTTGTAATCACGTTCCTCTGTTCTCACACGTCTTGTAATTTGTGTCATGAACTGTAAAAACTGGTAGGTGGTCACTGATGTCACTGATTAATAGCTCACTCCCAGTGTGGTTTTCCATGTCATTAGTGAGAATATTGTAAATTAAGGTGGCACAGTGGGGTGTGATTCTGCTTGCTCTGGTGATTTTACGATATAAAACTCAAACTGTGCATCAACAGAAATTCGTTGGTCATTTTATGCTTATTTGGATTTAACAGGTCAATGTTAAAATCTCCACAGATCAAAACAGTTTCATTTGATTTTGAGAACATTTCTTCAATCCAGGCCTTAAATACTTGAATGCTGGAGCCTGGTGCTCCATATATAAACTGAATTATATTATTGTCATCAGATACAGAAGCTCACGGATGATCATCACTCATCCTGGTGCACTGCTCCAAATCTGGATGCGGAGAACTTCCTCCACCAGGTCCAGGATGGCTTTCTGCTGCAGTTTGACAGCTGAAATCTCCTCGTCATACAGCGACTTCATCGCCTTCCTCGGCTGTCGGTGCTTTCTTTGGGCCCATACTGAGAGACGTTCTCATAGCTTTACCCTGGAAACCTGGAAGCTAGCGTCCTTCTTCCATAATATTCCAAGGAGCGCTGATTTACACCAAGCAGTGTTAACAGAGATTGTTAACAGGCCGTAATCCAAAATCAAAACTTCAAAAGCACAAAAATAATCCAAAGCGACTACAGGGAAGCGTGAGCAACATCAAACAGGAAGTCCAACCCCAAACAGGTCGGATGGTTATCTGTGGGGAATTGTGCTGTCATGTTAAAATTATGAATATCAGTGTTGTCATTAAGAGTTTCTATCAATTGTATATTGCAGTAGTGATAAGGTGGTAAGGTATGCTGTTTAATAGGGGTGTGCGAGATATATATATATATCTCGCACATTGAGAGTGCCCCTACTGTGTGCTAGCATAGCTGCCTCATCAGCAGATAAACTGATTTTGTGTAAATTTGTTGCTATACCTGTTATGTTATCAGTCAATAAAAAGCACAAAAACCTCTGTTTAAACTGAATGGGTTGGATATTTGTATATTTGTATGACTACAGATGCTGTAGGAGTATTATATAGGATTTGGATCAAGCTCATGACATAAGGGCCAAATCCAAAATGTTTTAGGGAGGCTCAGAGAAACGGCACCCTATCAAACACATTTTCCTGTGGCAGGATCTTTGGTTGAATAACTGGTTTACTGTTGTATAAGTTAATCAAGTTGAATAATCTCGTGTTTTCTGAATGTCTTCAAGTAATAAAACCAGTCTGATCTGGGTGTACAAGTGATGTGATTACAAAGTCAAGTCTTACTGCCAGAGCTTTGCTAATCATCTTAACATCTGTATTCAATAATGAAATCCGGCAGTAATTTGAGCCATGTAGATGATTTTGGTTTGGTTTGGGAATAATCAGGTCAGTGATCGGAGGAATTTTAGCATTCTTAAATATTTCATTTACTATGTTAGTCAGTAATGACGGGGCCACTGATATTTTTTATGGGATATCCATCTGTTGTTTGGTGTAAAATCTAAACCTTTATCAAACTTTTCAGCCTGAATTCTGTTGTGTTGTGGACACACTCGTCAGGACAGCACTGATTTCTGTGGATGTGTCTTTATGTTCAGGAGTGTATCATTTTGAATAATGTTGTCTAAAACCTTCATTTATTGCAGTGTAGTCTTGTGTCCAGATCAATCTTCTATTGAAGGGATTTTTCTGATTGATTTTTTTAACTGATTAGATGGCACTTTTGCCACTTTTATTGCCAAATTCAAAATGCTGTTGCCAAAGTCACAGAAGATCATATTCAATATTTTTATTTAAAAATGTCTTTTTTGATATGAAGAATATAAATTATTTATTATTATTCATTTATTAAAGTGCCATCTAGAGGGGGTTTAAGAGGAGTTCCTATTTGTGTTGCCAACTTGGCAAACCTGGCTGACAACACTGGAGAGCCCAGCGGCCTTTCACTGAGTCCTTCTGAGAGTATTTAGATCTTTAAGCCTCCATCATCTCAGGCTCCATCTACATGGTCTGTTTACCTGCATGAACCCAAAGTCTGCTCGGACTTAATTGATCAATAACCTTGAACAACAAGCGGAGGTTTTCTGGCTGCCAGAAAGCCTCCAAAACTGAAGAGTGCTGAATTAAAAAAGTTCTGGCCAAAATATGAAATGTTCTGATGTTTTTCATGTGCAGATGTTTAGTTTTATGTAGTTAAATACACCTTGTGCAGTTTGTCCACTGGCAGGACCACTGAGCAATGTTTTGATTGCAGGGCCTCCTGACTTGTTTATATCCCATGCATGTAAATGAACAGGTGGATGGTGATATATGCTCCTGCTACCACACTGATAGTTACAGAAGGAAACATGGTAAAGTTGTCAGCAAACACAGCCGTTTTTATTCTTCTTAAATACTCACAAAATGGGTTATGATGAATTGAAGATATTTAACTTTTTTTTTACTGTAAGTTTCATACAAAATACACTGATTAGAACCACATTTTATGAAACACCTGCGTACAGTGCAATTCATTAAATATAATAATCCTGCCATGAATTCTACTTTTGTGACTCTTCTGTGTGGTCTAGTGGGTACCATCTTTTACTTTTATATATAAAATTTCATTAATTAAGTTTACAAGTTTTGCATGCCACCTCAGCTGAGGTCAACCTATGGCTGTGACTTGACAAACACAATCACATTTTCCACAATTAAATTAAGGCAAAGTGAAAGTATTTCTTACAGACTCAGAGTGTTTTAAGCCAAATTTGGCCTGTCCTCCTGCCTCTAATCACATTAACTGTTCAGGAACTGACAAGTCCAATTTGACCTGAGCTGCACTTTTATGGCTTCTCAGTGATGCAGAGAGGATTATCCATGCTTATATTTCATAGTACATCAATTACTGCATTGTGTTGTCTCACTAAAATAGACCTAATACTTACATTGTTTATAAAAAGGCCTGGTTTAAAACCCACACTTTGTCTAAGATTCTCTTCAGTGGCTGCTTGTATTTAATACTTATGGATTTATTTATTACTTGAAAGCACTGAGAACACTAGGTTTCTGTAAGGATGTGAAGCCACTTCAGCAGGGCTGTGAAAAGGTACTTACCCCCTTCCTGGTTTATTTTTTGTATATTTGTCACAGTTATATGCTTCACACTAAGTAAATATAAATATTACAGAAAGATAACCCAAGTAAATACAAAATGATGAATTTATTTATTAAGGTTAAAAAAAAAAAGGCTATCTAAACCTGACCCTATGTGAAAAAGTCATTATCTGACCTGAAAGCTGGTCGTACCAATCATGGGAGGAAGAACTGCAGTCAAGCATTAATGATAACTGGCAGTGAGTCTTTCACATCACTGTGGAGGACCTTTGGCCCACTCTTCTTTGCAGAATGGTTTAAATTCAGCCACACTGGAGGGTTTTCCAGCATGAACGGAGGCATACCAAAGCATCTCATTCAAAGTCTAGACTTTGGCCGGGGTAGTCAAAAACCTTTATTTTTTTTAAGCCATCCAGAGGTGGACTTCCTGTTGTGTTTCCAGCCTTTGTCCTGCAGCATCAATGCACCTGAGCTTCAGGGCACAAACTGATGGCTGAACGTTCTCCTTCAGGATTTTCTTGTACAGAGCAGAATTCATGGTTCCATCAGTTACAGCAAGTATCCACGTTATGAAGTAGCAAAGCTACTTGTTGTTGTTGGCAGATGTGAGACGAGCCTTTGTGTTCTTGTTGGTCAGCAGTGGTTTTCTCCTTGGAGCTCTACCATGGAGGCCATTTTTTCCAGTCTCTTTCTTATTGTTGAATCATGAACTCTGACCTTAACTGAGGCGAGTGAGGCCTGCAGTTCTTTAGAGGATGTTTTTGGTTCTTTTGTGATTTCCTGGATGAGTCTTTGATGTTTGAGGTTCACCGCTGCTCCAAGTTTTCTCCATTCAATGGCTGGATAATGGCTCTCACCGTGGCTCACTGGAGTCCCAAAAAACCCTTTCCAGACTGACAGATGACAATGACTTTGTTTCTCCTCTGTTCTTGAGTTTCTTTAGATTGTGGCATGTGTTGTGTTTTGAGATCATTAAGCCTGCTCCACATTGACAAAAAATAACCCATTAATCCTGAAATACTTCAGTGAATTAACACCAGCATCGTGCTGCCTGGCTCATCTTGTGCATGGCCACAAGGAAAGTGGGTCTGTACAACAAGATTAGCGTGGCTGCCATCCTGTAGAGTGACAGACCAACAGCATCATATCTGAGGAGACAAATTGCTGCCTATTTGTTTTTACAATACAGATGCAGCTGTGGAGCTAAACCCTATTGGAGGGTGAATGTTCAGTGGATTACCTCAGTAGTTACTTATTATGTCCATAGGTCTAAAAACAGACCTGTCCACCCATGGTTTATGTCTACTTAAAGCATTTAGTATCAATGCAGAACGTTCTGTATCATAGGTTCTTATTGCAGATTTTCAGGTGCAGAACACAGTGGGGGCAAATGGGCTGATGGAAAATTTTCCCTTTTCCCAATCCTATAACCATAATCCCTGCTGTTTCATGAGTCACTGAGTTGATGTAGGTCTGCGAGAAGTAACAAGACCACAGATACTCAAAATGCTCCCTCGTCTTTTGGTGGAATAAGTTCATTCTATCTGAAAAAAGAATGTCATTGTATTAAAGCTGTATGCAAGTTTACTATAAGTCTGAAGATAATTAACGTGATTATTATGGCAGAGCTTTTTTAAGTCTGGATTTCACTTGTTTCAGTCGTTTTTCCCTCCTCTCATTAGTTCAGTCCGCTGAGATGCTTGTACCTCTTGTTTTTGCCTGGTGTCTTTGGTAAATTACAGACACCGTGTCTAGAGGAAATGGAGGAAAGAGAATATGTTGAATGTTCAACAAATTTTAGATTTGAAACAACTTTATTTATATATTTATTCTTTAATGTAACCCGTTTCTGTTGAGACATGCAGTTTCTGAGGAATTAATGGCTGTTTCAGGCCTGTGCTGAAAGATAGCAGCTTGGAGTATTTTTGTGACTATCAGTAAAAGGAGATTAAGGTAGATTTGACTCAGGATGTTACATCAGACTCTCCTGAGTGCAGGATTTTCTGTATGTCTGACTAAACAGACTTACTATACTGGTGAGAGCATAATCAATTGTGCAATATTCAAGGCCTCTGTCAGCCTTTATATTTTAAAGCTTTAAAAGGGGGGATTTTCTAAATATGCCAGGCAAACATGTGACTTTGAAAATAGCAAAATGGTATCTGCAGTATCAGTCACAAAGTGGAGGTCACAAAGTGAAGTCCTTCCATTTTTTTCAAGAGCCAGAAAAAGAGATGCAGTGCAGAGCATTGCAGTGTGGGAACATCAAATGACTGGAATAAAAGGCAGACAGAAATTGCATTAGGGAATGTTTGTGAGGTTTTGCCAGATGGCTGCCAGTAAAGCAGAACAATTCACCATTGGTGTACAACACTGTTGACCATGCTCTGGGGAGACAGAGAAAAAAGCCGTGCACTTCAAAGACTGTGGAGACTGAAGGATGAAAACTTCAACCAAATCATCTTAGTTTCTCAAGCCTGTACAAACAAGCACATAACCCTGAAGCATACAGGAATTAAAAGCAACTGAAGTCTGTTGCAATGCTGTTCCAAAGGGAAAAAGGTTACTATCCGACTCCCATTGTAAGCCTGACATTGCATTACTTCCTATAGAGTCAAATCTCTTTGTGAATGCATGCACACAGGTACAAATTAGCAGACACCCAGCAAGAACTGAAAACACCAAATCAATATTCATCAAGGGTCTGAATATAAAAGCATCATCAGGTGGCTGTCAGACTCACACTGAAGCAGCTACAACTCAATTGTCCTCAGAAAACTAGTCAAACAGAGACACAGAAGCCTCGGAGAGCAAAAGAGTCAAGAAATAGGAAAAGGTTTCTTAGAGAACCCTGTGGCAAAATCAAACCTGAAGACTCTGAACACTCGCTGACTGATGCGTTTGAAAAACATTCTCAGCGCTGGTGAACCGAAGCGTTCTATGCAGTGCTGAAGGGTCAGACGCAGAGACGCCTGAATGAGTCGCAGACATTTCCACTGCAATTGTCTGAATTGTTGCAGTCTTTTGTTCCAGGGACTGACTCTTGGGGCATGACAAGGCCAATTCTACTCTTGCCATAGGTCCTCAACACAAGTTCACTCTCCAGATAGTATCAAGGGAACTTTGGGTGACCACAAAAAGAACTGAACAGAGCTGTCGCCAGAACAAAATGCCCCAGATTTGGGAGAGCTGAAATTCTTATTATTAACCTTCACTTAGACTAGTGGGTTAGCTGGTCATACTATAAATTCAATCTATGATCTATACTGGAATTCTTATATGCAAGCAGTTAGGAGTGTGTGTGTGTGTGTGTGTGTGTGTGTGTGTGTGTGTGTGTGTGTGTGTGTGTGTGTGTGTGTGTGTGTGTGTGTGTGTGTGGGAGGGGTAAAGTTCAGGGTGTTCTAACACCAGGTAATCTGTATCATGCCTGAGCATGTTTGAGCTGCAAAGACCAGTTCATCCAAGTAGTGTGACAATTGGACAGTTGTGATTGATTTCAACCATTAGAGAGAAAATTATTCATAACCATCTCACAGACGTATCATTATGCACAGATACTTTCAATACTACTGATGTTTATTTAGACTCTCTCTGATTGGACAGAGTTATCTTCAATAGTTACTTCCTCCAAACCAGCAACATGTTTATTAGATCCCATTCCTACTAGACTGTTCAAAGAAGTCTTTCCAATTATTGATGTTTCAATCTTAAAAATTAATCAATCAGTCTTTATTAGTTGGCTATGTACCACAGACCTTCAAGGTGGCTGTAATTAAACCTCTACTTAAAAAGCCATCACTGACCCAGCTGTCTTAGCTAATTATAGGCCAATCTCCAACCTTCCTTTTCTCTCAAAGACTCTTGAAAGAGTAGTTGTAAAACAGCTAACTGATCATCTGCAGAGGAACGGTTTATTTGAAGAGTTTCAGTCAGGTTTCAGAATTCATCACAGTACAGAAACAGCATTAGTGAAGGTTACAAATGATCTTCTTACAGCCTCTGACAGTAAGTAAGAAAATTTTATTTATTTAGTGCTTTTCACAGACACTAGTCACAAAGCACTGTACATGCAGAAAACACAAAAACAGTAAATAAACACCATAATATCTAAAAACCAATAATGTAAAGCTAAAAAAAATAAATTAAAAAAATAAAAAAATAAACACCATAATAGCTAAAACTAAAATTCATTAAAATTTCTCAATAGAAGGCCTTTTTAAAATGGAAAGTTTTTAACTGCTTTTTAAAAGAATCCACAGAGTCAGCTGAGCGTAGATGTAGGGGTAGACTGTTCCACAGCCTTGGTGCCACTGACTGAAAGGCTCTGCCCCCCCCCCCCCCCCAGTCTTTAGTCGTGTGCGGGGAACAACTAACAAATACTGAGCCTGCGAACGAAGACAGCGAGAAGCAGTATATTTCATGAGAAGCTTGGAAATATAATCTGGAGCCTGGACATTTAATGCTCTGTATGTGAAAATGAGAATTTTAAATTGAATCCTAAAATCGATTGGGAGCCAATGTAAGGAACGTAAAATCGGAGTAATGTGAGCTTGCTTGCTAGAATTTGTTAATAATCTGGCTGCAGCATTTTGTATTGCTTGGAGACGTGAAAGAGGTGATTTGTCCAAGCCAGCAAACAGGGCATTGCAATAATCTAAACGCGAAGACACAAATACATGAATATTTTTTTCCAGATCAGCCTTGGAGACCATATGTCGTAACTTAGAGATGTTCCTTAAATGAAAGAAGCAGGAACGAGACAGAGCTCTTACGTGTGAGTCAAAGCTCAAAGAGGAATCAAATATTACTCCAAGATTACGGATGCTGGACTTAGAGGTAGGACAAAAAGAGGCAAGAGTCTGACTGACTTTTATATATAGATCAGGAGGAGCTATAATCATAGTCTCAGTCTTATTGGCGTTTAAAACAAGGTAATTACTGGAGAGCCACTCACTGATCCGGGTTAAACACTGGACTAGGGTGGACAACCTATCCAGCTGCTGGGGCTTAAAAGACATATACAGCTGAATATCATCAGCATATAAATGATAAGAAATCACCTTAAAAGACTGAATGATGCCAGCTAAAGGGAGCATATCAAAAGAAAATAATAATGGACCCAGGACTGAACCCTGTGGGACCCCACAATTTAAGGAGGCAATGGTGGAAGTGAATTTGCTGGTCCTAACAGAGAACGTCCTATCAGACAAATAAGAGGAAAACCAGTCTCGTGCTGAGCCAGAGATACCAGCCAAAACCTTAAGCCTGTTAAGCAAAATGTTATGATCAATGGTATCAAAGGCTGCACTGAGATCAAGTAAAATGATGACTAATTAATTAGTGATAAATAATTCCCTGCATCAGAAGCCAGTGGACTCATCTCTGTTCTTGTCCTGTTGGACCTCAGTGCAGCTTTGATATTGTTGACCATAACATTTTATTACAGAGATTAGAGCATACTATAGGTATTAATGGTACTGCACTGCAGTACCATTAATATCTAATAGATAAATATCTAATAGACTCCAATTTGTTCATGTAAATGGGGAGTCTTCTTCACACACTAAGGTTAATTATGGAGTTCCACAGGGTTCTGTGCTAGGACCAATTCTATTTACATTATACATGCTTCCCTTAGGCAGTATTATTAGAAAGCACTGCATCAATTTTCATTGTTATGCAGATGATACTCAGCTTTACCTATCAATGAAGCCAGATGACACACATCAATTAGTTAAACTGCAGGAATGTCTTAAAGACATTAAGGCCTGGATGACCTCTAATTTCCTGCTTCTAAATTCAGATAAAACTGAAATTCTTGTTCTCGGCCCCACAAATCTTAGAAACATGGTGTCTAACCAGATACTTACTCTGGATGGCATTACTTTGGCCTCCAGTAACACTGTGAGAAATCTTGGAGTCATTTTTGACCAGGATATGTCCTTCAATGCACATATTAAACAAATATGTAGGACCGCTTCTTTGCATTTGCGCAATATTTCTAAAATTAGAAACATCCTTTCTCAGAGTGATGCTGAAAAGCTAATTCATGCATTTGTTACTTCTAGGGTGGACTATTGTAATTCATTATTATCAGGCTGTCCTAAAAGCTCCCTGAAAAGCCTTCATTCACCTTGTGGCGACTGTTGTGATTTGGTGCTATATAAACAAAACTGAATTGAATTGCTGTTCAAGAGCATGTGTGCACATCAAAGAGTAAGGAGACTTGTTGCTGAGATAAACCAAAGCATACTCAGGCCTGGATCCTTAAGGGCAGTGTGAGTGCAGGCCAGATTGATAACTGTGCCTATTAAAATAAGTAAAATGTATTTATACATAACTTTTTACAGATACAAATCACAAAGTGCTTCACAATAAAACACAAGAAATAAAAGTATAACACAGCATAATAATGTAAAGCAACAGAATCCAACATAAAACAAGAAGTAACGCAGTACATTAAATGACTGTATAAAAATGTCTTCAGCTGCATTTTTAAAAAGTCAGTGGAGTCTGTGCAGCGTAAAGACAGTGGAAGAGAATTGCACAACCTAAATGTTAAAACTAAGATTGTAAACTGAAATCTAAAATTTTTCTGTTGTGCCAGTTAAAAAGTCTTACTGCAGCATTCTGCACAGTCTGAAGGCAATCCAAAGCTAATTTGTAAAAAGACTGTGTTGTGCGTACACTCCACATATACAGATTGTCTCTTCATCTGTGTTTTCAACAGAGTCAAATATGGCTGTTTTGACAAAGGTGCTCATGTGTCACAGGTCTGTAAAAGATGGTTTATGCTTAAAAAGTGCTTAACAGAGAAAAACAAGAAACATGTTTCAGAAATCTGTCAAAAACATGTTTAAAACAAATACAATTATATTCGTATTTATTGGGCAAAGAATAAACCAAATTTGCATTTTTATACCCAAATTTGAATCGACACACCGGACTCCTCTGAGGCTCATATCAAAACCACAATCATTCTTAAATCTAATCAATTTGCCTTTAGTGCTTGTAAAAATTTGTAAAAAGTAATTAAAAAGTGATCTGAAGGGTTCACTTGTAGAGGTGTAACAGGGAAGCTGCAAGGAGCAGAGATAGTGAAGGTAGATGAGTTTAAATACCTGGGGCCAACCATCCAACGCAACAGACAGTGAGGTGAAGAAGAGAGTGCAGGCAGGGTGGAGTGGGTGGAGATGAGTGTCAGGAGTGATTTGTGACAGAAGGAGAGCAGCAAGAGTGAAAGGGAAGAGTTACAAGATGGTAGTGAGAAGGTGTAACTAACAAAAGGACAGCAGGCCGAGCTGGAGCTGTAAAGATTTTCACTGGGAGTGTTCAGGATGGACAAGATTAGAAATGAGTACATCACAGGGACGGCTCAGGACGAGCACTTTGGAGACAAAGTTAGAGAAGCAAGGCCGAGATGGTCAGGACACATGCAGGGGAGGGAGAGTGGACACAGTATATTGGACAAAGAATGTTGAACATGCAGGAAAAGAGGAAGACCACAGAGAAGACTCATGGATGTAGTGAAGGAGGATATGATGAGGGTTGGTGTGACAGAGGAGGATGGGATAGGATGAGATGGAGGCAGATGGAGAAACACAAAACACCTGAACAAACCATGGTGTCACAGCCATTCCTCCAACCTCCTCCAAATCACTGCTGCTGCTACAGGTGTATCAAAGTGTTGAGACTAAAGGACACCTTGTACACGTCTCTGCAATGCAGCAGTAAATATCCTGGGATGAGAAGCTCTTTCTGATGCACTAATGTCCTTCTACTCCAAAGACGGACAACTCAGCTAAACTGAAACCTGCTTTGTAAGCATTGTTTTGTTGACTTTCAGGTGAAATTACTTCTCTACAGGTTAAAACTGAAGTAAACTTAGCTGAAAAATTAGATTTTTTTCCCCACTCATCCAGGTTGCATACAAGCACTGACACAAAGACAGGCGAGAAATTAAAGGAATATTTTGGGTCTTCATATTCACCAGATTCCAGTCCTACTGAGAGCTCTGAAACATTAATTATTAAGGCAAACTCTGCCACATGTTCCTGCACCAAAATTAAGACTGAAAGGACCAAAGGAGAAGGAAGAAGTGCAGCAGCTAGGTGTGATTTTCATGCATAAATACCTGGACTGTCAACACCAACTCACCCAGACTTGTCGGCAGTTTGTTTCCATCATTCGTAATTCCTAAGCCAAATTCTGTGTCCCTGCTTTTAGCAGGAACTAAGGAAGCATTGCTGTTCTCTTTTCTTAAGATGTTCAAAGTTTGACTCGTACGGGTTTGTGCTTAAAAACAATGTCGTTTGTCTAAGAAAACACCGAGCCGGTTATAATTTAAGGGTTAAAGCTAGAGAATCAGTGCAGCTCATGAAAAAGGACGTGTAGAAATTTGGCCAAGTTTTCCCCTACAGTAGATGTATAGACAGTGAGACAGCTAGATGAATTGAAGATCAATGCTCACTGGATCAGAACTGCTCCTGTTGTAGGCCCTGCGGCGACTGGTGACCTGTCCTGGGTGTTTTCTTGCCATGCCATTTATTCTGAGGCATGAAGAGAAAGGCTCCAGTCTCACAGTTAGGCCAAGCAGGAAGAAGCAGGCACTGAGGAGGAATGGATGCATGAGTTGCCCGAGGCAATTAGTCTCTTTCTTGGAGCCAGGACTGCTTCATTCAACCAGTGGATTAATAGGCACTTTAATCCAAAACACTAAGCAGGCGCTCCAGACAGAATTCAGGCAGAAGCACTGTTGTCATAATTCACCGTTAGGGTAACTACAACTGTCTTCGCCATGTTGGTTCCATTTAAAGCAGCTTCCCTTACCAACCATTTCAGATTAACTTGTTATAACTCCCCTCAAGGGGAGGGAAACAGAATGAAGCAAGGAATTAAACTATAATTCATTGATAATTGGGGTCTGTACTCATATAACTGCATACTAAAAGTGTGAAAGGTGAAGTTTATCATGGTGTTAACTGGAAAGAGTCTGTGAATCAGCAGATTTTTAAATAAAATATAGGTTTGGTTTGCCTTCTGTGTATATATGCTCCATGTTGGATTTTTTGCATCAAGTGACACATCTTTGCAAATTTGTCATATAAGCTTTTTGTATGTATTAAATTTCCAAATAATGTGTTATATCATATTATACTGTTTGTACCTATTTTTATACCTTTTCAGTCCATTCTTTTGTCATTCCTGTATTCACAGATCTTTTATTTACTGCTGCTGAGGTGTGAATGCATTCATGTTATTAATACATAGACTGCATATAAAAGATGTAGCCACTGTGCCCTAACCCACAGGTTTGTGAAGATCTTTTTACACCCAAGTTTAACCCTCAACCTCAAACACTGCTGTGTTGGTTTTGTTGCAGCCAGAAGTGGACAATTGGATCAGCACAATTATCTGCAGAATAGACGTTATTAGTTTTCAATAATTACATTAAGACGACTCCAGAAGGCGCCGATACTACAACCTGAGCTGGAAGGTCCACTTCCTCGACTCATGTTGAACTTTCTAACTCTGATGAAGACCAGGTGTACTTGAAATATCACAAATACCAAGATGCAATCAATGGGTAAAACTGGAGTTCTGTGAACTGTTCATTTTTTCAAATGCATCTAACCGTAAGCTTTAATAAAATGAAAACTGAAAAAAATCACCCACTATCTAGTTGTTATGAATAAACTATAGAGAATAAAGCTTTTTTTGTAACAGTTTAATTCTGCTGTAAATTTGGATGTTTTAACATGGGGGTCTACGGGGATCGAATCACTTTTGGAAGCAGCCTCGAGTGGCTGTTTAAGGAACTGCAATTTTTGTCATTTCCCCACTG
Source organism: Archocentrus centrarchus (assembly GCF_007364275.1). Lineage (NCBI taxonomy): Eukaryota > Metazoa > Chordata > Actinopteri > Cichliformes > Cichlidae > Archocentrus > Archocentrus centrarchus. The sequence continues at coordinate 39,404,230 of NC_044346.1, forward strand.
GCTTCATTTTTCAGCAACAGAAGCAGAAGCTTGTAGGACGGTTTTTACTGGTGCATATTTAGGTGGTCGTAAGATCCTGCTCCACTCGATTCAAATGATTTCAAAAAGTTACCTGCGACTATGACTTAAACATAAGACATGCATCATATTAATCTGCAATATAACCTGATATTAAATGTGATATTATCTCTGAAATTACACATATCATGATATAAAATTGTATCCACATCAGTAACTCCTAACATAGACACATTTTGAATGTTATGACATTTCTGCAAATCGCTTTTTTTTTTTTAATTAAATTATTCTGATGACTTTCAGAAGTTTTGCTTGTATAAAAATTAAGATAAATCCTGTGAACTTTGGTGCTATTTCAGCTCCAGTTAGTTTTAATAAACTGCCACTACATTTGGCCAGAATCAGAAAGTCAGATCCCAAAAATAGGGACCTTCTATTGACTGTGTAACATGTACTGGAGCTAATCATGGATCAATTCAGTTCATTTTAACATATTTCAAAGTAGAAAAAAAAAAACAGCAGCACATTAAATGGATGGTATAGAGAACACCCAGTTATAATTTCCCATGTAGATCTGAGCCCACATTTTCTGAATGGAACAGCTTCTGCTTTAAGCACAGGATGGTGTCTACCTGTAACTAACACTGCAGGGGAGAACACTTGAACTGTGTCATGTATGAAACTTTCCACTGGATTCCCTCAACAAACACTGAAATCAGGAGAGGGAAGAAGAAATAAAGTCATTCTTGTTTTTTCTTTGTGCTCAGTGAATAAGAACGGTGATGCTACATGAGTTCTAAAAAGAGAATAAAGTATGAAGCCTGTGTTGCAGCAGGTCTTACGCAGCGCCAGCACGCATCCAGCAGTTTTTAATCACTGCTTCCATCAGCAAAGCATATCTCAGCAAGGAGAGCCATAATGTACAAGTTGTCAAGGAGTTTATCTATGGAACATACAGGCTTGTCCAAACTTCCATACACACACATTCATGCTTGCATCTTTCCATGTTTTCACCTAAGGCAACTGCTGCACTCTCTCCTTTAATGTGAAATCCACTGAAGCATAATTGAAAATGACTTTGGAGAATTGCTATGTTGAGATTGGAAGATACTGTAGTTGCAGGTGTTTCTGCGTGAGAGCACCAAGTTGTCAGTGAAACACACGTGAGAGCAGAGGACAATGAAGCGTGGCAAAAATAATGGTACCTCAAAAGACTGAGCACTGTACACCAAAGTCTATCTGTCCTTCAATTGATTAACAGTTGCATCCATGTCTGTACCTGTATGTGTGTGTGTGTTGGTGGGTAATACTGACAGGAAAATATAAAAACAATCCATGTGTGAAACAAACAGAAAACAGGAAACGTGCCTGTCGACTGCACTAGAATTCATTCTGCTGTTAATACAAAGCACTGCGAAACTTGGAGACGATCCTGCGGTATATAAACAAAAGATTCCACATAACAACCATGTGCTGGAGTGTGATATGTGGAAACAAGGAGCAAAGCAAAAAGTGGAGAAAAGCTGAAGTAAAAGTGGCAAAAAAAAATAAATCTTCACAGTATCCTGGCTGACATCAGGCCTTGCCAAATATAGCCCTGCCCGCATCACTGCACTGCAACACGCCTGACAAATGCAGTGTTGAGGAAATACCTTAAAGGAACATCCGGAGTGGGACAGAAGTGCCGACATTCAAAGATCACTCTCAGTGACAACATTTGTTGTGTATCCTACTCGCAGGTCGTGTTCTCCGTTCAGGCTCGACAGCAGTAAGGTAAGTATCTTTGATTCACCCTCCTCCCTGCTCTAGAATGCTTTTTTCCAGAATGAATCTTTAAATAAAGTATAAAAATTTTAAAATCTCCTCCCAGACATGCTGACTTTTTCATGAGGTCCAGAAGGACTTTGGGTTACAAAGGATAAATGTGCTTTTGACATCCACCTCTTGTCTCATGGCTTAGATTACCTTACCCAACCCCTTTTCGCACTTCTCTGTCAGCTTTCCTCACAACTGATCACAACTCTACTGTGTGTGATTTAAATCATGGTAGGGGTGCAAGATTAGGAAGAAGAAGAAGAAAAAAAAAAAAAGACAAGTGTGTTTTTCAACCCTACAAAGCTGGCAGGGAAAGCACAAGCAGAAATGACTTCTATTTATTATTAATGAAAGGCGAAGGCCTGAAAAACAGCAGTCGGACGGCCAGATTACAGTTATACACTGTGCATTGTTGGAGAGCAGCAGCGCACCACAGTGGCCAGTAGGTAGGTTCAGGTCTGTGCTTCAACAATGTGACTGGGGTGCTGAGAGTGATGGTAATTGACATGTCGAGGTCAGGAAGGAGGGGTAAGACCATGTGTATAAAAAGAGACCTATAAAATATGAAAATGCTCGTGAAAGATTGGAGATTAAAATAACGCTTTGTTTTCAGTTTCTAAGAGAAAATATGAAGATTTTAAGTGTCTGAGTGGATGCTTGCAACATGTAAGTACTCTCAGTCTAACTACAAAGTTACAGAATATTCAAATACATCAAATCCAACGTTGAGTCATTCACCTGATATTCATGCAAGCTACAGCTAAGAAAATCTAACTTTTATTTTTGGATTTGGTTGGTTTGTTTATTGAATTCAAAGTAAGAGTTGGGTGCAAATAAGTAATACTTATTGTTAGCTTGATGCTATATTTTTCTACGTTTAAAGCTTCAGAAGAATGAAACAGAGATCAGGGGAAGATGCTGACTGGGGCAGTTGGGTGGAGTCTTCTAAGGTGAGTTCACCGTAAAGGACCAGGCAAGGAAGGCGAGAAGAGTGTGTGCAGATGACATGTCCAGTTCATCCAATTACACAATAGAGGAGAAAGGACTTGATGTTGGAAGATCCCACAGTACTGAGAATCTTGGTTTGCGGGACATGGTCGTCTTGGGTTGGAGGCATCAGAGTTAGAAGGCTTCCAACATGTTGACTTGCCTCCTGTACAGGGTTCAGGCCTCACATCCATACAGGAGGGTAGAGACGCAGAAGGCCTGGTAGACTGAGACTTTCATCTTTATTCACACGCGATGATTCATGAAGACACATTTGCAATGACGCCCCAAAACAGGCGGCATTTGGCGGATGTGGTTCGTGATCTCCCTGTCCAGGGAGGCATTGTTCAAGATGATGCTCCCCAAGTAAGTGAACTAGTCCGTATGCTGTCTGTGTAGGTTCTCAGTCATCCAGGTCATAGTAGTCTCTGGAACTTGAAAAAAGGGCGACTGGACTTCTTGAAGACGTTTCACCTCTCATCTGAAAGGCTTCTTTAGTTCTCAAACCAAAAGGTGGAGAGATCTTCGTATGCTCCAGGGCTTCAGTCCCAATAGTGATTGCCATTGGAGTTTGGTTAATGTAGAAGGACGTCTGTAGGGTGAGAGTTTTGGGGACACTGACCAGGAGTCCAAGTCTACAATAGCCTTCCTGTATAGACACAATGATCCTTTAGAGGTGTGCTGTAGACAAGGAAACACTGGCACCATCATCGGCATACAGGAGCTCCATGACGATAATGGACTGGGCCTTTGTAGTGGCAGAGAGGCGTCAAAGGTTGAAGACATTTCCTTCGAGCCAGTAGCAGATACGTAGTGCATCATTGCTTTTGATGGTATTTCTGGAGAGGAGGGTGACAGCGACTTGGTAAATGTTAAAAAGTACTGGAGTGAGACCACATCCCTGTTTCACCTCCCACTGTGAGACTTTGAAGGCAGGAGAGGTTTCACCTCCAATACAGATCTTTGCTTGCATGCCTTCATGAAACTGGCGGAGCATCGATGGACATCCAAACTACTGCACCAAGCTCCAGATGAGTGAGCAATTGATGGTGACGAACGCCTTCTTAAGGTCAAGAAAGGTGAAGTTAATGTCTTGCTGGTGCTCCCAAGCTTTCTCAAGAAGTTGATGGTACGTCTCTCTGCACGAAAGCCAGCTTGGGATTCAAGGAGAACTCACTCATTGATGTAGACAGTGAGTCTGTGGAGCATGGTGTGAGAATCTCAACATCCAAGAGAGATATCATAGCTATTGCCACATGTGGAGACGTGTCCTTTCTTTGTACCAGACGACGGTCTGTCCAGCACTCTGCACCTCGGACACTGGTAATCAGGACCTCACGAATGTCTCGATGGTGAACGATGTAATCTAGAAGACACCAGCTTTTGGAGCGCAGGCGCACCCATATGGTCTTCAGTTTCTCCGGGAGTTAAAACGTTGTGTTTGTGATGCACAGCTGGTCGCCCACGCAGGCCATTGACATTCATGTTTCCAGATCCATGTCTTCCAACGATACTGTCCCAGACGCCATAATTGCATCATCCCCGAGGACAGTGATTTTTGTCTGCTGCAGGAGTACGGTGAAAAACAGCGAGGTATAAAAGTCGTGTTTAACCTCATCCTCAGAGTCCAGCATCGGGGCGTGTGCGCTGAAGAATAGCCTTTGCCAGGGCTATACCCAACTTACTACTGTGGGTACTTGTATAACTTAAACTAAATTAAATTCACATTTTCTCTGAGGAAAATCTAATCCACTGTCTAGTTTCTTGCTCTGAACACTCACATGGACATTGTTAGAGACCCAGGTACAGACACAGGGGTACGTGTGCTTTCAGAACATCATGTCCACAAACTATCTATCCCATAGCAGCTGAAAGTAATGATCTGTCTGCAAATATACTGAGCTACTATAAAAAATAAAGGGACAGTGCTTTATTTTTAGTACTTGTTTTAAAAGTGCTGGGGCCAACTGTGCTAAAGAAACAGTTCTCCATCTTAATATGTATTCCACAGCCTGCAGGAACGTCCCTGGCTCCGTTTTCAACATAATGGATGCAGGTTGTGAACAAACTTTTGATTTATATATGTCATAACTCCTTTGGAAATATGCTCATCATGTACTGTGTATGCAGAATCCGATATTAAATCATTCCCTCCTTTTCTGTCAGAGCAGAAGTCGCTCGGCAGGGATGAACGACTAACAAATACAAGTGTTTAGCAGAACACCAGCTGTTTCTCTGGTGGAGACTTGGTAAAGTAGAATTGATAAAAGCCAGGCAGGGGTGTAAGAAGTCTGAGCACGCTCTTTTTGTTTGATCGCATGCTCATTTGCCGGCGCGCATCCTGTTGTGGCAGCACAGGGGTAAATACAAGTTGTGTTGCCTTTTCCAATGAGAAATGGGGAAAAAAGTGCTCTCCTGGAAGGTGAGTGGGAGCTATCCTTCACGACTCTGCAGTGCCTTTATCTGCTACCTTTCTTCTTTCTGATAAGCAGCTCCAGAGCCAATCATGTGGAACTTATAACTCAGACATGTGAAAGTGAAGTTTTACCAAGTTAAGTAAGGAGGAGGTAAAAATGAATAATAAACTTTCCTCCAACCGTCACTGAACTTTTCTTCTGTGCAGCATGAACTCCTCTGCTGTTCACACACATTGAGCAGTCCTGGCAGCATCTCTCAGCACTGGCAGCAGCCCATCCATAATCTCAACAGATCTGAGCCTGTGGCCGGCCTCACCACTGACTATATAACTGTCCCCTGTGCAAGCGCCAGCAGCTGGTACGGGCAAAAACAAAATGTGTATCTCACTATAGCACCCAGGCCACCAGCTACAGTACATCAGCGCAGTCCAGCACCTCGCTGCGGGCGAATGATGTCATAATGTTGTCCTCTATGGAAATATTTGTGTCATTTCACATAAGAGCTGCAGTCAGAGCTCTGAGGCTACCGCTGCTGTCGACAAACACAGGACTTTTTGTCATGTGTTTGAGGGGTATCCACTTACTCATCTGTATGAAGCCATGAGAAACAGATTCATGGGTTCATCAAACAAGACAGAACACTGAGTGATGTAGGTTACAATGAAAAGACCTTTAACCCCCCCCCCCAAAAAAAAATCTCCAATCACAGCAGGGTAGCTGATTACCAACAAACTGGGGCCACCTCACACAGACAGACGCCCTTGAATAACTAGTATGAAATTCCACATTGCCTCCAGAGCAAAGCTATATGATGAAATCTACCATTTGCTGTTATGACAAAATGCAAATGAGCGTGTGCTTCAGGATGTGAGGAAAAGGCCGTAGAGTATGTAATTAAAAAGGAAAATTAAAATATTGTGAGAAAAGATCAGAATGAATGACCTTAATAACAGCAAAGGTGAATCACGTGTAGGTAAAGCAACTGCAATCTACGTGAAATATGTTTTAAAGGTACATGCACATGACACAGTGGACTTTCAGGCTTCCTCCAATAAATCCCATAATTGTGAGATATGCGAAATTGTTGGCTTGTGTTCACTCCAGGTTGACAGCTGCTTTGAATAAACCAGTCTAACTAGTTCAGTCTGACAAATGGCCTGCTGTGTGTGCTGGGCTTTTGACAGACGTGTGTGATCTTTGTAGCTGCACGGATCGCATGCTAACATGAAAACTGTGAGTGCAAGCAGCATGTGAACAACCTAGAAACCAAGATAAAAGTGATCCCTTCACTTTTTCTTTTCATTTAGCCCTTTTAATCTTTATGTAACTATAATAAATAATACAGTAAGTACAAAGACTTTCCATAACCACAGAGAAGTTCCAGTCCTTTGTTTTTGTTAACAACGGGCCTATCAATGGGCCACTCACTCCCCATAGCTTTTACAGCCTCTATGGTTAATTATCTCCTTCATAAAAACTGTACAGTGGGGCACGCTTCTGGGCTACAAGTTATCCATTTAGATATTGTTAAAGGTTGCCCCAAAATGCAGTGAATTATTCAAAAACAGATAAAGCAGCTATTGTCCTAATGGTTGTTTATGTTACCTTCCATCACAGACGGTAGAATTGGTGCAGTCTGGCTACTGAAACCATGATATATCCTATGATTTTGATTAATGACAATACTATGCTAGACAAAAGACTTTGGCTTTAGATTGTGACACTTATAGTTGACGTCAAATTGATTTGTTTGTGAGTTTAACAGAGTTTAAACGTGTTTGTCCAGCTCTGAACATCTCGAGGGATTATATCTTGTATTTGTCAGAAATGTAGAAGAAAGGAATTTTAAAAAAAAAATGTACAACCCCAGTTAATTCTAAGAGGATTAGATGGGAACTCGTGTTTTCAGATTTGACTGACCTTGTATGGAATGACACGAGTAACACTGTTCATGTTACACATTCTCATCTGATCCATAAATTTGGTTCAATGCAGCTTTTACCGTCCTATATTTACCACATGCAGCTGTTCATCACCCTAGGCCCTATTTTCTTCTCTTTTAGTAGATCCTACAGTAGCTGTATCAGTTTGATCCTCTCCCCTTTCAAGGAAGTGCTTTTGAAAAGTTCTGGTGAGCCCCGGCTGCTGAGGTTTGGAGGGAAATACCAAGTCCAATTGCAAAAGGTCACAGACATCAGGTGGGTCTCTCTGAGAGAGCCAGGCCCTTATTATAGGCACTGACCTGTGAAATATCACATAGCCCATGAGCATGCTCAGCAAAATGATGCAATTTGAGAGGATGTCACTCTTCAACCCCAGGTGACCCCATCTTGGCACAGTGGGAGAGGTGGAGTCTGCAGCCAGGGACTGATAATGCAGTGTAATCTCTCCCCTCTCTCCCTCTTCATCTTTCTGATTGTCCTCTGTATTTTGACAAGGGAATCCCTCCAACAAGGCTTTCCAAACCAGAGGTGGATATTTGCTTTCCTCTTTTGACACAGCTTCCTGGGCAGGAGTGGAAATAATTTTTTATTTCAGAGGAATTTATCACTACTACCCAAGATGCATCAGCATAAATGGAGAGATCAAACACTGTTTGGGGGAATGAGACTTGTAGAAACCAGCTTTGCCTATTAACATCCAATACTCCCCAGGATGTCAATGCAAAGGAGCACAGATTCCAGAGTGAGAATACATTTATTTTTCTGGGTCTTCCTACACGATAACGTGTTTCTTTAAAAGGATATTAATTTACTGTCGTATTCCAGTTACATTCTTCTGTGTGAGCCTGAGACACCCCTCTAGAAAAAGGTCAAATTGAAGCATCAGAGGTTGATATAACCTGAATTTTGATCACTGATGACTCAAAACTCTATCCCACATATTCTATACAACCAGTGCGAGCTTTCTCTTATCACCTGATGACACCATGAGGGGTTCGGAGTAGTGACTATATCTGACCTTGTGTTAAATTAGTGAAATTCCCCTTTAGCCCTTGATATGTTCCACATTACAAAGCAACTAGTGATACACATACACACCCACTGTCTAACTTTTGCCTAATATTTTATAATCACTGTCATTTTCAGTGACACTAATTTCAGGCAGTTATTCACATAATGAACATTTCTTCACACCAAACATCATTACAACTGTAATCAGGATGTTAATAGGGGACAAAAAAAGAGTGAAGAGAATGCCTTTTTTTTTTATCAGATCAGCGTTAATTTGCTGAAGGCACGAATAAGACCAATTAAATCAAAATAATTAGACTCAAACGCCTGATCATTTGGTGTGAAAATTTCCCTTAATGAAATAGAACTGACTACAGCATTGTTCCCTGGAGGATGAAATGACAAAAGTCAGATAGTCACTACGTGTTCATTGGTGGTATGTTGTTATCATTTAGAGGTCTATTGGGAGAAAGTTGTTCATTTTCACAGATATTGATTGAACCATCTCAGACCACAGAGATAACACAATAATTGTTAAGCCGGGAGGTGTTTTCACTGTAGACAAAGTGAGGCACTCAGAAGTGTTAAAGGCCACTCACCGCCACAGACAGGAACTCTTAAAAGTGCAAATGAGAACTGTCAGTTGTACCTGGATTTTCACAGTGATGTCATTTTTAGACATGTAACTTATAAAGAAATGTGTCAGATTTGTGTTCATGGTCGTGTGAGAAGGTGCAGAATAGGTGCGTGTGAATGCTGGACTCGTTCTCTTCCTGACTTAATCAAGTGGCTTTGGTGCCTCCACCCTCAGCTCTGGTGCTCTGTGAACTCTGTAAACATTTTCTGATTAGATGATGTGCTGAGTCACTAGTTCCAGGTCATATTGAATATGACATGGTTAGATTCAGATTATCCAGGCTTTGCTGTGAGCTATGGTTTCCCCGGATTCACAGATTTTACCCTCCTCATCAGGTTGGAGCTCATGATGGGTCTTCACTAACCAACGGTCACAGTAGCTTTTATACTCATAGTGTCAAACTCAACTCTCATGGGTCAAAATCTAACTAACATTAATAAGGAAACATTAATTTGGTCATTTACCCCTGGACTGAACCTAAAGAGTTCAGAAGAATGAATGCTTTTGTAATGATTACTTTGTGAAGTGCATGCTCTTTTAGTTATTTTACCATCTAGTGTGTGTCACGTCGAACATAAATCACTGTTTCAAATCTTTTCCCTAAAAAATCTTTGTTTTTAGTGTCTTGAACTTGTGTGCAGCACAGAAAAGAGATTTAGCTGACTTTGAACTAGTACTTTCTAACAGCTCAGTTGGCACTCTGTCACAGAGTGAGGTCGGCTGCAGTGATTAAAAGTATACTTTGTCCAGTGAATGTAATTTGGTGTTTGTTTATATGCTAAACATCTTAAACCTTTATTTATATTTACAATATTTGAGTCATCGCTGTTTTGTGTACAACATAAAACTTGACTTTTCCACTGTGTGCTGTAGTGGTACAAAAAGAGATTAACATCAGCTCATCCTGAAGCTTTCCAGCTCAGTAATTCAGAACCACACTGTGTGCACAACTTCAGTAAACTTGCTACACCGCTCAGAGAAAACAACTGCTGCATAGGCTTGTTTTGCAAAAAGTACAAGTATAGGAAATGTCAAATTCATATACTGATAGGAGGGAAATACAATATGACTTTGTTGTTGGCGTTAATTTACCCATGTTTGAATACCTGCAAATGAGTACAGGGCTTGTCATATTTGATAAATTCTCATCCACTGAGGGACAATACTCCAGAGACCAGATGAGAGAGGCTGAAAAACTTTGAAGAAGTGTTTTGCTGAGTTGATTTATTGTCAACAATGAACAACTCGCCTCCGTTTCTTTCCCCTCAACCACTCACATATGAAGGCTCCTTTGAAAATTATGCAGAGACAGAGTGATCAGCTTTCATTGTTTAAGGTCAGGATGTTCATTAAAATTGACAGACTGACTAGGCAATACTTTGAGGTGTTGGCAGTGCCTTGACCTTTGCAAAAAGACAGTGTTAGTCTTGCCATTTGGGACGTCTTCCCGTAAAGTGATAAACATTCTCTGCGACTGCTTCTCTGCCCACTGTATCAGAGCTGGGATCTCAATTAGCTGGCACAGGAAAGGCCAATCATAGATCTGGGCAGACACAAAACTGGCAGATTTCTCATCATCGTGCAGATGCAAATAGTACCTTTCTTCATCTACTTAGCTGCTCCTCTCTCTGCTGTTCTTTAAATCAGCGTAAAAACGTGACAGAATACGATTTCTTTCTGTGTGCCTCCCTGCCTCTGGTCACATGCTAATACATTAGAAAGTCAAACCCAAACCGACAGCTGCTGGCCTCACTGTAGGTTTGTGAGGCAGGGACAGGGTTGCCACTAGTGTTCATCTCCAACCACAGCAATGGGCCCTTTTCTTACAACATGTACATGAATAGGGCTGCAACTATGGATTATTTTAGTAATCAAGTATTCTACCTATTATTCCATTGAGTAATTGATAAGAAATACTTTTGTCTTATTAACATAAGGCAAAATATTTTAACTTCCATACTGCAGATGTTTCTCTGTGTGAAACAGACAGCGGTGGATGGAGCAGCTAGAAAAAGTTCTCTGTTCTTCATCTGTTGATCAGGTGGTTGATGAAGGACCTGTGTCCCAGTAAAGGTTTAATGGTGGTTACAGGAACAAGGGCTGCTGCTTTGGATGCTAGAAAAACGTTTCCTGTCGCTCCACCTGAGCTCACCGTCTCAGTAACGGCTCCGCCTCTTTTTATTACCATGCGTGTGCAGACAGACTGCACGTAAAGCAGCTGCTGCTGTTGCGTTATCAGTGTTTTTGTTGAAAAACTGGGGGCTGCATGAGCTTAATGCTGTAGTGCTTTGTATTCACACGAGTGCTCCTAAATACGTTTCTATTGCAGGTCTATTTTTAGTCGCTAATCAGGGACCAAAGCATAAAAATATTTTCCCGGAGCTGAACGGTACTGAACGAGGTTTTCCGTCGTTACCAAATGATCATAGTCCATTCAGGCTCAATGTCCTCATAGATCGATGTCCTGATGCCCATGCTGGAGGACCTCTACTGTTTACTTGCCATAATGACTCAGTGAACAGTCTCCTGATGGGTTTATGATCTCGGTCGATAATTTCATTACAAAATGATTCTGATCTGCGAATTATCGCCCACGTTCTAATCTTAAAGGTCGAGGCAGTCGAGGGTATGCTTTAGGATGGGCCCGGCTGGACCACCACTCGCTCGTCACATCTGATTTTCAAAGACCAAGATGGTGTCAGTTAGCAGTGGGTAACGTGATGATGGCTACATCAACCTTTTATGTGTAGTCTATGAATGCAACATGTTGGATGCATTTCAAAGAAAGATCACAACTTTCCTGTCATACTTAAGTACTTAAGTATGCACGCTCCATTAAGTTCCCATTATGGCAATTTTCACCTCTCCTTGAGGTTAGATTATGTTCTCTCTCTGCCATCTGTGGTTGTTATGACAGGGCATATGTTTGGGGTTGTTTATGCGAAAAAGGACTATAGGGAGTTTCACCTTTTGCACATAATGCAGTATCCCTTTGCCCAATGTTTTCATAAATTGTACACAAATAAACAGAATAAAATGTAAGTGGAGCTAAAAATGATTTTGTTTTTTATGTCTGTGCAGCAAGTTTAGAAATGCAGACAGATTTTTAATCACAAAACTACCATTTAATTATGTGAGAAGAAGATTCACACTATTCCATGACAGCGTCTGCAGCCAGAGTCCCTTTGGTCTATCCTACCACAGCATATCAAGGGACTGCATTTTCTTTGCACTTATTCAAACACCCAAACACTTCTCTGCTCTGCCTCAGGATCCAAATTATACAGTAAATGTCTAAATGTCAAAAATGACTAGCAGTCATTTTGACATCACTTATCATTGCCAAACTACCACTTGAAGCTGGACAGAGTAAGCAAACTTCAGAAGTGTAAATGTTTTCAACTTTAAAGGACTGTCATCTCTGAAAGCTAAAAAAAACAAACAAAAACAGATGGAATATCATTTGTTTCTCTTGAGGCAAAGCCGCTGTGGTTTGAACTCGAGTTCAGCACGGTATCACTGGTGAGACGGGCTAGTCAAAGAGGAATCAGCGCTGAAGAAGAAAGCTGAAGGTCCCAGAGCTGCAGACAAACAACTTTCTCCCAATTGCAATAGTTTATCAACATCTAAGCCATAATGCAGAAATGTTGCATGGCAAAAATTACAGGAACAAAATGCAAGTGACTACTATAAGAGATATCTACTAAACCACTGACAGACACATCTATTAAACCACTTTATGCAAATATAGATAGCTCATGAAGTGAATGGGCTAAGTGGGAACCTGTGGCCAGCGAGGGACACACTAATGAGCATGTGCAGTGGACCACAACAAGTAGAAGCAAACCCAAAAGCCAGAAAATGTTATTTGTCTGATGTGCCAAGTGAGCAATTTTGATTCAAATGAGCTCTTAGCATCTCTGAGTCTTGTCTTAGTTCCCCTTAATGCATTCAACTCCCACACATAGGAGTATCATCAAACAGTTTGCCTATAAAAATAAAAAGTACATGCTTTAAAATCGGTTAATGTTTCGTTCAAGGTTATTTTCTCATACACCTCTGGACGGTTTTCAGCATAACTGCGATTTTTAGCTTTATGTTCTCTTGCACTTGCGCCTCTTAATGGGAACTGGATCTCCTCCAGTGCATCAACAACACACTGAAGGAGATAATTTATTTCAACTTCAATTTCAGGAAGTGGATTAAGGAAATAGTGGAATCCTGGAAAATGTGGAACTCGTTTCAGTGCCCTCCGGATATTACAGTAGCATCCTTGATAGTCTGACCTTTTGCGGAGGGGGTGGGGGTTGGGGCACAGCCCAAGGCCAGTTTGAAAGACAAGTTGAGGTTTGGTCTGTGCACAAGTTTGATGTTTGTTTTGAAATTACGAAGCATGCAGTGCAAGAGGTCAGGGAGAAGATGACCTGAGGATGGGAGTTTGGCCAAATTTTAATCGTGTGGTTTTTGATGTTTGGACCCATTTCCTGAATGTTTTAAAACTCTTGTAAAGACTACTGATAAATGTAAGTTATTTCATTAGGTTATTGCTATAGGTAGTAGAAATAATTACGCTCCTCCAGGTCCAGGAATGGCCTGCCTGGTCTGAACATGAGCTGTGTTTTGTTATTGGACTTCAGTGCAAACAAGGGCTGCAACTAAAGATTATTTTGGTAGTCGAATAATCTGTCAATTATTTTATCAATCAGTCAACAATTTTTTTCAATCTTACCTCACCTGTTCAAGCCTGCCCACCTGTTAAAATCACCTCATGACGTGTAGCTGAGCCGTCAACTGATCACCACCTGGTGGTAAGTTGGATCAGGTGGCGGGGCAGGATGCTGGACATACCCGCTGCACCTAAATGTATCGTGAGGGTGCGCTGGGAACACCTGGCAGAGGCCCCAGTCCATTAGATCTTCAACTTCCACCTCCAGCAGAACTTCAACAGCATTCGGAGGAAGGCTGAGGACATTGAGCCCAAATGGACCATGTTCCGCACCTCCATAGTTGAGGCTGCTGGTCGGAGCTGTGGATGCGAGGTGGTTGTTGCCTGTCATGGTAATCCCCGAACCAGATGGTGGACACTGGAGGTGAAGGGAGCCGTTAGGCTGAAGGAGGAGTCCTATCAGGCTTGGTTAGCCTGTGAGACTTTGGAGAGAGGCAGCTGATGGGTACTAGCAGGTCCCTCTTGGGTGAGGTGTTCCGGGCATGTCCTACTGGGAGGAGGCCCCAAGGCAGACCAGGACACGCTGGAGAGATTATAAGCTAAGAAGAAGACAGGTCTGCTTTTATGACACCACTGTGGCATCTGGAAGAATCCAGATTTTGACAGAATTGTGCCAAGGTTTGGCAGGGTCAGTTACCTGAGAGGCCCCTTAGCCCTAGAGTGCATCGTTTCCATGAAAAATGTGACAAGTCAGGACAACCCAGATTTAAAAGTGGATTACATGTAGTTTCAACTCATCAGGGATGTGTAACCCATCCTTTTTTTCCAGTGTATTTTTCCTCTTTACAAGCACTCTTGTTGTTTCATGCGTTTGTGTGTATGTGTGTTTATTTTATTCCCAATAGAGGTGGAGAAGGTGAGTACATCAGATAATATTCCAGAACAAGAGCATGGCAAACAGCATCCTCCACCTGAGTGCCCTGTCTGACTGTGCATGATACTAGAACAGTGTGTTCACAGCACCAGAGGAGCAGGTGAGGACAGGACAAAATGACTGCAGACTGGTGAGAAATATGAGACATTCAGTTTAAAGTTGTAAAGGAGAATAAATAAGAGGCCAAAACAGAGAAAACATTTGTTTTGTGGGTTTACCACAAGTCACAGGCTGTCAGATTCATTTCCTGCCACTGGACATTATGTTAAACTACCAAACAGCCAAAACATTAACTCAATCACAGGGTCATCACATGAAGCTTTTTCAACCCAGTGCTACTCTGAGAACATCACAGCTTTCAAACCAGCTACAATATATTATAGATAAAGTCTTGTACTCACCTCCAAAGTGTGCTCTCTGTGACGCTGCCAATGTGAAAGTCGTAGAGCTTGGTTAGAATCAGGATCACCTATAAAAAAAGAGGGAATTTAAGCATTTTTTATTAGGTGGTCAAAGTAAGCAGTGAATTCACATTGATGCAGAATGGGGACTCACATCAGTGACAGGAATACCACATCCCAGATTAACATCAGAACGATGCCGTTAAGCCACAACAAGCCTCAACGAGTGTTTGTAAAGTGGAACGCAGCACTAGAACGCACATAAGCCTTTACTGCATTTAGGTTTTGCTATTACCGTAGCGCCCAACCACACCACATGAAGCCCAGTGCTGACACAGACCAGTTTGTTCAGAGTGATGTTCTGATCAATGAATTTATTCAAGCGCAAATGAAATGAATGACAATCCTATTTAAGTCATTTCTATTTGTTTACACACTAAAAAAGGATGTAGCATTAAGTTGCCTTAGTTTTTATAAGTAGCTCAAACAGGAAAACATGAACGATATTCTTTTGAAATAAACTGGAAGAGGAGCCCGGGGCAGACCGAGCACACGCTGAGGTGTTCGCACACCCTGTCTGGGTTGAGCACACCTGAGGAACCCCTAGAGGATGCGGCAATGGAGATAAGATGACGGTCTGACCTACCAAACTTAACCTGCTGTCGTCTGTGGTGAAAAATTAATGCAAAGATTAAAAGGACTTCCTTTTCAAAGAGCTATTTTTCACTTGCAAGTCTTATGATCCCACAATTTATGACCCCAAAATCAATAACATTTAAAAGTAGAAGCATCTCTGAGGTGAAGGCTGAAAATAGTTTCAGTCAACACTTCTTGCAGTTACAATTCTTTGTTTCCTCAGAAGGTACATGCTTCCTGATGACTGTAACAATATAACTATTTGCATTTGTGGTAAACTGAATCTCTGGAACAGCAGTTAGGAAAACATGATGAGGCTCTGGAAGTGATAGATTAGCATGTTGCATAATTAGCTGTGTTTCCAACACTGTGCATGCCACTTTCAAACTTAGTTTTACTCTTGATGGAGCACACTGCCATCTTTGCCCCTGTGGAAAAGTCTGAGCCAACAGTCTCTGTGTTCACAGCTTTGGACTCGGCTCTTTTGGAGAGATAATCAGCAGGCGGGGCACTTTGATAAGCACTGTGCAAGTCCTCAGAGCAAATCACAAGATATGAAGGACTAGTTTTCCACGACAGGATCAGTGGTCAGCTGTGATACTCCACTCCAGAGTGAAGGATCACAAATCTGTTGCTCAGGGACAGCTGGGGTGTAGCGTCAGAGGAGAAAAAACGCTCTTCATTATACTTAACCATCTGGTAGCCTCCACTTATATTCACCTCTGGGTTACAGAAAGCAGTCAAAAAATGTCTTACATAGAAAAGCTTGCTCATGCAATTATTTAGCATTTATCACACACTTGACCTGACCTCACTGGGGGGAAACTTCCTTTTACATAATAAGATGCTATTTTCATCCATCAGTCCGTTGTTTTTCTTAGCTGTACTGTTTTCCTTCTGACTAAATGACTACTGCTCCTTCTCATTAGCATCCATGTCTCTTGTTAGCATTTCCCTCCCTGCAACAAGCTTCTGCTTGTTTAAAGCAACCTGACAGGCCTGACTTGAGTCACTTGGCTGGGAGGGGGTGTAGGAGGTGTGGCCTTGACTCTTTTGACAGAACTCAGCAATCAGGGCTAGATAAGAAGCAAATTAAACTTAGCAAAGAACCAGTGTCCTGGCTCCCCTGACCTCCTGTGCTACTCATGGTTGTGAAGCTCGGGAGGCCTGCAGACTTCCAGGACCTTTCCACCTCTGGCCGAGCCTCACTCTCCTCAGAAGCCCTGCAAACAACCAGTCGCTTACCAGGGTTCCTTGGATGGTACTTGTGTGAAGATGTGCCACACGCCCAAGGGATCCTCCTACTAAGAATGTGGACATACGGTTCAGGCCAAACAAGATTGCAGTCCAGTGAGAGGCCAATGCTGCATAAGAAGAAAATGGATTCCTGCCATTCGGCTCCTCAGCACAGCAGAACTTGATCTTCGTGTGTGTTTGTTAGAAATGCCACTCTAGATGTGTGTATATCTCTGTGTGTTTCCGTGGGCTTTGTGCTGCTGAGATGTGTGGCTGTGTCCGCTTGGGGGGGTGACACACACAGACACGAGTAGACTCCTCACGACATGACAGTCTGAATTTGAAATTCACATTGAACAACCAGCAGAAAACAGTCTCTCTGCTTTGGTCCTTTCAAACGTTCTACAGCAAATCTTAAAATGTGTCTTGAAAACATCTTTTCAGCTGCCATTAAAGAGATTTTTGAAAGAATGTTTAATGCATTAGGCCTCAGACCTGGGTAAGAATAGCATGTGGATTTCAGAAAACACCAGCCACTGTTTATTTACACGCTTGCTTGCAAGTGTTCACGCTCTTTGTTCAGGCGGTGGGACAAAAGGACAAAACTGCAGCACCCCACCCCCCCCCCACCCCCCCCCCACACACACACACACACACACACGCACACACACACACGCACAAATCCCGAGTTGACTTGCAAGTATTGAATCAAAATGTCAGTTACATTACATTTGAATGAGCTTTGTTGCCTCACCAACTGTGGTGAAAACATATTATTAGCATAACTAAACGTCCCCCTTTCCTCGTCCACCAATTTCCAAACACAGTCTTGAATACTGGTTCAGCTCATAGCATGCTGATGACACTGTTAATTACTTTTCTGAGGAAAAAAGCTCATCTCAAGTCTTTGCAGAGCAATAGATTAATTGTGATCATGACCTGAAGAGGCGTCACCTTCGATGTCAGGTAAAGGCACGAGGCAGCATATCAAGTCTTTTAAATTAAACCTGACGCTCTATAAATAGCAGTGCACGAGTTCATTCATGCTAAGCAGAATAATCATTTAAAAATGGTGACGCTAACACTGCCGCCATCTATTGTATATTTGATTTGGTGCGAATAAAGACACAAAGGTGGATTCAACTTACCTTTTTAAGCTACCAAATCAAACCTTTCAAAGCACAAACGTCACTCAGCACATGCACCAGAAAAACAAACATTAAAAGTTTCCCCTGAAAAAGAAATGATGTAATTTTGTTAATTAATCATGCTTTTTAACTCTTCCCAGAAACTTTACTGGCATCAAAGTAACGGATCAAAGCAAAACAAGAGATTCAAACTGGAATCCACTTCCACACCACATGGAACTTCCAAAACACAGCTCTTCAGACACTTTTGTACTTCAGCTCAAACAATTTCAAAGACATCAGCTTTGTGCACTGCAATCGGAACAAAAAAGCTCTCTGTGGCTTTGATTTCAAAATGTCATGGTACTCCAGTATTGACAGTCTCACACATCTGAAAACAAGCTTTTAGTCTGCAAACAAACGGCGGGATGGTTGACACTAAAATGGCAGCTGGAACTGATCATTATCTAGAAGTGATTAAGCTACCCCGCCTCTCAGTAGCATGTCAACAGCTGAGCAATTACTTTGTCAATTGGCGAGAGCTGTTTATGAGACACAATGTCATCTGGTGGCATCAGAGCTACAACTTGACATCAAGGCAGCACTGAAAAACACCACATCCTGTCTCACAATTTAGAATGACCATGAGAGAAAATGAAGCCATCAACTTAATGGTAAGTGGATAAATACAGTGTATGGGTCATAAATAGAGACAGAGAGCTGAAATAAAGAGGTGGGGCAACAATAGAGAGTCTCTGGCCTCAACTGTCATGTTTAGCTTTTGTTATCCTGCTAACGACAGAGAAGGCTGAACACTTTGGACCGGAGTGACGACCTGTCTGCTCACCTCTTTGGTCACTTTATCCACAGCATCATCCAACATGCACCTTTCCCAGCTGAGTATACTATTCACGTACTTGTAGCCATACTTTTATAGCCATACTGGTGTTAACACACAGCATAACCAGCAGCTAGCTTGCAGCAGTGCAGTACACTGGATCTCAGATGTTAAGCTAACCATTTCCCTCCAGGTTAGAGTGGCCGTGCTTCACCCCATTCAGATATGCAAATAAACAAATAATGCAAATAATGTCCTCTCTTTGCAGCTTCACAAAACTGTAATTTTCAATTGACAATGAAAGCAACTTAATGTAAGAATATCACATTAAAACTGTTGTTCTTCTGCAGGAAGAACTAATTCTACTGACCACATAAAATGTTAAATATAATTAATGTTTTGACCTATTTTACTGTCCTTTAATTCCAAAGCGCTGTCCATCAATGAGACTCGGCACACGGCTTCTGTAAGTCGAGTCTGATGTGCTGCTGAAAGCCTTGAGCCATCTCTACATGCCATCTCAGACCTGCTACAGTGTCAGACCTGAAATAATGTGAGAAGGATTGCACTTGAACAACTGATGTTAGGCGCACTGTTAGTATCTGACTCTGCCTCTCTTTATCCCATGTAGCACAGGCAAGGCTAACACCACATGTGCAGGTAGAGCACACAAATGCATCATTATGCACCAGAAAGCGCCGGCTACAAAGAGAAATAAAAAAATAAAGAAAGAAACACTCAAATCTGTTCAAGGCTGAAGGGTCTTAACATCCATCCCAGTATAACAGCATAGGAACCCAAGGTTTCTGTTAAGGCTCCCTTCTGAATGTTGCAATTATCTAATAAGTATTAGCCACAAATTAAATACATGCAGCACTTCTGAGATGAAGGCCAGTGGTGGATGAAAGGAAGGGAATTAGGATGTGAAATGAGTTGTGTTTGCTTATGTAAATGCAGACCGCTAGAGTATGCTGTAGCGGTTGGTGTGTTATAGTCTCATCAAGGCCACATCAGGGAGAAGACTGTTACTGTGCCCCTTCTGGACATCACTCACTCTGCTTCCTCGCAGCTCTCCCTCTGTCACTCTGTGTCTTCGTGTTGCCTCTCATGCTTTCTGCCTTCACTGCGCACTGAATCACTTCTTCCATCCTCTCCTTCCCCTCTCTCATTTATTCCATCCTTCTTGTGAGTGTCTATCTCTGGATTTTTTTCTTCCTCAGCAGCCACATCTCTGTGTTTTCCTCAAAACCAAAGCCTCTTTATCTCTGTTTATCTGGGCTCTCCTTTTTATTCCCCCTTGCACTGTTCTTCCGTGGTTTTACTTACTCCTCTTGTCCATACCTCTTATCTTTATTCTCTCATATTCTCTTCCTAATGTGCCCAAGAGTCTGCTACTCACCTTCACTCTCATCTTTTCTGTCTTATCTCACATCCAGATGCCCTCCCTCCCCCTTTCTTCCACTTTTTCATGTCTGCTTTGTTTTGTTTCCGTCTCTTTTCTCCTCTCTGTTTGGAGCTGACTCCACAGTCAGAGCTTTGAGATACAGGCAGCATGTCTAATTAAAATCACGTTAAATGTAGTGGTTGTCAAACTACAGAGGCAGTGAAGTTGGTGTGCTACTTAAAGCGCCTCTTTGTAAAGTCATTCCTAATCAATTATGTAACATTCAGCATCAAATCTGATTAATCACTATGCACTCATTAGTCTGTGTATAACATGACAGCTAATTGGAAAAATAAATCTTTAATGCTGCACTGATCGATATATACTGTTTTTTAATATCAGCAAACGATCTAATGGTGTGTGTGTGTGTGTGTGTGTGTGTGTGTGTGTGTGTGTGTGTGTGTGTGTGTGTGTGTGTGTGTGTGTGTGTGAACAGAAGTCATCCTCAGTGAAAAATCTGCAGACAAATATCATCTGATCTGACAGGTTGTATTCTACATGCACTTTGTCTGTTTTGGTTTGTACCTATGACTTTAATGCCCACACTCAGTTTTCATCAGTTGATGCATCGATACATAGCAGTGGCATTTCTTTCATAAATGTGGTGGCACAGAGGGAACGGGCTGATGTGACCTGTAGAAACTCGATGATTTCTGGGCTCACGCGCAGCCCTGTACACCAGCGACGTTCTTTCAAAGGAAAACTGGTTAATGCACCTTTAATATCTAGACTTGGGATTATTTTTGTTTGACAGTTATCACTTTGGAGGTAAAGTTCTTCTTTGGGTTCCTTTAGCATTTCCTGGTACCAAAAGTTTCTGCTGGCATTGAAGGAAACCAGGATCAATGTGGAGCTGCAAGGTGACGTGAAGGTCAATTGATAAACCAATGAAGTGGTGTGCATGGAGGGAGAGAGATTGTGAGCATCTCTGCTTTATCACCTCAGCTGGACTTCCAGACTGTGGGAGGAATAACCTTTCCCACACATTGAGATAAACCGCTACGCTGTGCACCCCCCCTCCCGAAAAAGAAAAAAGTTTGAGCTGCTGCTTTTTCACACAAGCACACTATATCCCCCTCAGCTTCGACGACTTAAGACAGAAACGTTACCATAACAACCGCTGTCTGTACAGCAGCTGCAAACGCTCGGAGAACTCGAGCCCTTCTAGATCCACGGTTTATAAAAGTCTGGAGAAATCCGCTGCTTCAGAAAGGATTAATAATTTGTCAGAAGCAAAAATACTCTGGCACAGGTGATATGAAAATCCTGAAATGCACCTACTGCAGTGTCAAAAGAAAACGGGAAAGTTATTTCTTCTACTTGCATTCCTTTTTGCTGCTCTGCCATGAGCTGGCTGGGTGTAACACGTCCTGCCATTCTGACTGATAGCACTATGCTGTCAGATGATCCATCTAAAAATAAATAAATAAAGCAGCTGCACTTTGTAAAATTCAAATTCATCTGCATTTTTAAGCATTTTTGGCATCTTTTTCATCCTCCTTGAAGCATGCCGAGGATGCTGCTTGGATGAAGACATTTCCAGAGTGTGTGGTACGACATCGGCCTCATTCCGACGCCTAATTAGGCTCCTAAAATATTTGCAGATTCAGTAGGAAATCTACATTGTCTTAAACAAGCACGGGGGAAATTGCCTCTCTTCAATGTGTTTGGTTTACAGAAGAGAACAGCTTCAACATTATTAATAATCTCCATTTGCATTGAGCTATTTTTGGCATTTTCATGCAGGACAGCAGCCATTAAGATTTCCTATTTGCCCATTTTTCTTTCCCATGCTGCATCTGTCTCTCAGGCCAGTTCTTGAGGAAGTCAAGCGAAGCAAACACTATCTGGCTGGCCGTGAAGCCCGCTCTGGAGGTTAAAGCTTATCGCAGTGCAAGCAAGGGTGCAATAAAAAGAAAAGCCTGTGTAGACTGACTTTTCATACTATATAACAAAGGGGGACAGATAGAAAAATGGAAGCGGCAGACTTTTATTGACACACAGACACACAGTAGCCACACATCACACTGAAAGTACAAAGACATCCTACAGTCTCATGAGCCAACACTGACTGTGGAAAAGGAAGAAACGTAAAGCTGTAACACTTTAAGACTGAAAAAAAAAAGAGCAGCAAAGGAGTTCAGTTTTCTTTGTTCTGCTCCATCTGTTTTTTCACATCTTATCATTAAATACATTGGAGGGTTAATTCAGTGGGAACCCACTGTGACAATCTGGAAGATGTTCAAAGAATTTCCATTTCTCTGAGGGAACTATTTTTATAGAAAATGTAGCCCTGTATGTTCACTAATTAGAAAACGGGGCAGTAGCTGCTGTGTGTATGGGAAGCAACTGAAACGTCGAGCTGAAAAATAGATTCGGGCACAGGAGTCTGAAGTGTCACTAATAAGATGCTGTTTAATACGGCCTGCAAATATGTACAGTATTGTTTACTAGAATGCTACAACTGAAAATTACAAAAAAAAAGTAATGTTTCAAGATAAATGAGCATAAAAAAGTAAAGTGACAAATAAACATGCAGTACAGTATGCACAGATTCCCCACAACATTAAAACCACTGACAAGTGACATGAATGCCATGTGATCGTACTGCCACAATGCAACGTTCAGCTGGGAAATCTAGGGTCGATGTCACCTCGGCAGGTAGAATTCACCTGAGCGTTATAGCCAACCGGCTGCCACGGGGACAGCACTTCCCCCAAAACAGTCTTCACCAGCAGGACAATCAAGGCAATGCAAAAAGTGCTCAGCAGTGGTTGAAGAAAAAGAGGTCAGTTCATTGACCATGCTTCCACACTATTGAGATCCCAATCGAATACTTCCCAGAACAACACAGGCCCTACCAAATGATTTAGAAGTTCCTTAAAGGACCCTTTAAGTTAATAATTTAGCATCAGTGATGTGGTTAGAAAGTGCTTCAGCTCTTTGTTGTTATGCTGGGAAATCAATGCCCCAATTGTATTCTACACCCCACGGGGGTCTGACTTGCGTCCCCTTTTATCTTGGGTACCCACAATTGATTTTCACTGCTGTACAGATGATGCTTGACTATGTGTCACAGTAAAGCCTGATACAGATATTTTATTCATTATCTCATGCCAACACGAGGCACTGGATGGCCAAAGAGTTTCTACTGCTGAATGACTCAGTCTTAATTAAAGCTGATCAGCACTACAAACAAGTATTCTGCAGCTACTGCTTTAACTCAAATGGCAGATGATTGGAAGAGAAGAAAATGGCTGTTGTGGTACTGCTGGACTTGACAGCAGCATCTGATCCTGATTTATTGTTGAAAAAATTAGAATGTTATGGTTTCACTCATTATCAATTATTATGGATGAGGAGTTACACGAATAATAGGAAAACTGCTTTATTTTTAAATGGAACTTTTTCAGATATTATGTCTGTGGAGTGTGGAGTGCCCCAAGGAAGTTATCCTGGACCACTGTTGTGCACTGTGTTTACAAAGGACATGCCACGTGTCCTTAGTAAGGCTACTGTTTCTATGTATGCAGATGATTCAACAATATGCATAGCAGCTAATACTGAAAAGAAGCTAAATGTGGCTTGAAATTCTGAGTTACGATCAGTAGTTAAATGGGTGAAGGACAATAAATTGATTTTGAATGTGTCTAAGACAAAAAGCATAATAATTGGTTCAAACTATTCCATTAGAAAGAATGTGGTTTTAAAGGTTTCCATTAATGGTGTGTTTGATGAACAGATCCATGAGACCAAGCTCCAGGGTATAATCTTAGACAGTAAACTGTCCTGGACAAAAACATATTAGTAAAATTGTTGTTAAAACGGGAAATTGTATTTCTATAGTTAAAAGAAATGAAACATTTTTTACACCAAAATCAATCAATGAAGGCACCGATATTGTCTCACCTTCATTACTGCTTGCTAGTATGGTCTAGTGGTACACTGGATCAAATTAAGAAACTGTAAATGGTTCAAAATAAAGCAGCACAAGTGGGTATAGAATAAATGTTATAACAATGTTTTAATTGGTTACTGTAAAACAGATTACTTTACTCTATTAGAAATATTCCTGTAACACAGATTCCAATTATTTTGTACAAAAAAAGTATTTCAGTATAAATGAATATTTATACTGAAATATTCTACCAGACGGGTTACAGGATGATTTTTATTACCCACAGCAAGGACCAGCACAATTAAAACAGTTTTACATATGAATGAATGGAATTCATTGCCAATACAGATTACAGTAAACAATACTGATTCGATGATCTTTGACAGCAGTTAGAAAATAAGTTAAAGTTTTGTTTGTGTGCTGTAATGATGGTTAATGAAATGTTATTAAATATCATCAGTGCTTACTCTGAAGTGAGCTTTAATCTGTGTTGTAAGGACCTGTTTTTGTTGTTTGTATGCGCTTTGTTTTTAATGATGATGATGTCATTTATGTATGTATGTATGTATATATGTATGTGTGTGTGTGTGTTTCATAGCGCACAGGCAAAATGTAAAGATTTGGAGACCCCAGGAAGAATAGCTGCTGCATTGCTGCAGCTAAAGAGGATCTCAGTAAATTAAACTACTTGTTTATCCAGGAGCATTATCCAACACAAAAGGGTCCAGAAACCTGGATTTAGCTGTTTAGTCTTTTTTTCTTTTTGTTCAGCTGAGTTATTTATTTAGTCATTCCTCTCATTTGTTGATCTAGAGGTCATCAATGCCTTTGTATACTCCAAATGTGATTACTGAAGTGCACTTTATTCAGGTTTAATCTGACAAACTATGTAGCAGCAGCTCCCAGCCTTTAGAAACACTGTTTCCACACAGGCTCTGCATCTCTGACCAGAGATGTTAACGAGACTGCAAGTTTCTGTATCAGTCTGATCTGACATTAAATGGTTTTTACTTAATGTGAATGGGAAAGATAACTGTCATGTGTCCTGGTCTCTGCATGCTCTAACTGACCCTGCTACTTAGCGAAATCAGACCAGGAAGCAATCTGACGCTGATATCCTGTTACATGCTACATGTAAGAAAAGGGACAGATGTGGACATGCTGATGGTTTTCTTTGGGGATTTTTAGATGATTGAAAGCTGTTGTACTTTGAGTGGATTTGTTGAACTTTCCCTTTCAAAGATAACAAACGTTATACTAAATCTCTTTGTCTTTGCAGTACATGTCAGTCATAACAGTCCAAAAACTCAAACTTGCTTCTGTAAAAGGTTATTAAATATATGATTTCCCTCAAGTTTGAAGTGGATGTTGGAAATTTTGCGTTTTAATGTAAAGAAGTGTATGCAATTTAAAGTTCTGGTTAAATGAGAAAGAAAAGTAGTATGTAGGTTTTTACCTGACAGAATAATTTTATGCTTCATGCCAGAGGGAAGCAGGTGTTCTGATGGGCTGTGGCTCAGAAGTGACAGACCTCTGACTGTGAAATATATGCTGCATTAGACTTTTGCACAAAAAAAAAGGACAGTTTTTGCAAATGAGTGTGAAAAACAAATTCACGAGTAGAAGAGGACATGAGAAAGTATATCAGGGTGGGAGGGGCTACCAGCCAAATCTCATATATGTTTCAGACAGACAAACATTTCTTACATTTATCACAATTAAAACTGGCATCTTTGATCCTCAGGACCTGATAATTACTCCAAGAGCAGAGGGTCTCGCACACTTTCAGCCACCATTAATCTAATCAGTCGCTTCCTCTACCCTGAATATGCTTCCCCTCCCTCATTACCACGTGCACGTTATTTCTGACTGCAGAGACATACTACTCTTTATTCTGCAAACGAGCAACAGGAAAAAGTTGGAACCCGTCAGGTTCATCTTATTTTTGTGTATTACATTCTCTGTTTGACCAAATGTTCACCACTCTGGTGTCAGCAGGAACAGAGAGAAGTTTAACTGTCACTGCATCATGGAGGCTGGACGACAGCTGATTAACACCGGGCTACACTTCCCTTTAATGATGTTTTTCCATGGTGCGGTGTATAGAGATGGTGTGGTGTGAGGGGTGAAACGAGAAGGGAAAGAACCGCTCGGTCACACTTAGCGTATCGTAAGTGAACACTGCATAGCTAGACGCTGCAGAAGCACTAAAAGCCTGAGAAGTGAGCTTTGTATAATTAAAATCACAATATGTTGTCCTTTCAGGGATATTTATGCCATCCATCAAGCAGTTGATCCATTGACTTGGCTCGACACAAGCCAGCGAGCTGACAGCTCGTGGGCTGCTTACTTTGACATATGCTGTGACAATGATGGCTTAGCAGACGCGTCACTGATGCCACCTCAGCGCTCCATCCATTACCCTTACGCCTTCCACCTGGCTGACTGACATATGTTTTTATATATATATATATATATATATATATATATATATATATATATATATATATATAATCTCCTGAGATTAATGTTTAACATGATAATTGGCGCGCTTTTATACATATTTCATTAGCTTAGCAAAAAGCTAACAATATGATTATCTTAAATACAGATAGATGATAAAGGTGATGTTTAGATAACAGTGAATATAACAATCATTTCTTAAATTCTGCTCCCTCTTGCTTGATCACAAAAACTGGTATGAGATAATTACATTTATGGACATGAACAAGCTCAGAGCTAAATGCAGAAGCAAACACAAATAAAATGTGAAAATGGTTCAGCAGGTCCTCTGCTCCACTCATTACCAACACTCTGTCAGGTCCTCCTTTGGAACCATGCTAAGTAAAAATGATTAGTAAGTAGTCTCACTATTAATGCTAAACTCATTTTAAATATACAAGAAAAAAAAAAACAAAGGCCACTTCTGTTGCATGTTAAATTCTTCAGCACAGATTGCTGTGCTGGTGATGTAGCAGTTTAAAGTGTGCTTGATAAATGCTGCATTGATATAATATGCCTCGCTTATTGGAAGATTTCTTTATTGTGGCGGATCAGCTAATGGACACGTTATCCCCTGAGCAATGCTGCTGTCCTGGGAGCAAAAAGAAAACTCTTGCTCTGGTTTGTATTCAAGACGCCACTCCATGAGAAATGTGGGGGATTGGATGAAGTAAAGAGGATTTATGTACCTAATGGAAAAATGACACATGATATGAGGTAGCAAGGACTGAAAAACAAACTGGCAGCTTATGCAGATCCTGTTTGTAGTGTTCTACTCCTGGATTCAAACTTTTTTTCTCTTCTACTCAGAGAAAACCACTGACATGGAAAAAAATACATTATTGTCAAGAAAAACCGCTCAGTCCATTTCTGTGAAGCAGCCCCATCAAACTGCATAGTTCCACGGAAAGCATAAACTGTCACTGCGGTGAAGTCCCAGGGAGACGCTGCTGCACGACGTGCTCGGGACCGCAGCTTCAGAAAGCCTGAATGTCTGGCTCATCATCCGGTGCCATCGTGGGTCATGGGCAGAGTGCATCACTTTGTGCCAACAACAGTAGCCCGGCAAACAAAACAGTTGGTGCCATGTGTTGCACGGCATGATTCATTTTGACATGCCTAGCATCCAGTGTCCTCACAGCCAAGCCTTTATAAGTGAGTCATTTCTGAGAGTTAGCTCAGACTCCTCACTGAGGCCCAGGTCTGCCGGTACCCAACAAACCCTACACTGATGGGGGATGCTAAAGATCTACTCAGACTGAGCAGACGTGGGGATGATTTACTGCAGGATGTGATATGAAACATAGCAGTGATGATAATATCTGTTACTTACGGAATCTGGTTGTTTTAGTGCTGATGCTTCTTAGTGTCTTTGTTTTTCTCCCCTCACAGAAAAGACTAAGAAGCATCACTAAAACAACCAGACTCTGTAGCAGTACGTCTCCACAGGCTGTCCGACTTCTCAACAGCATAGAAACATTTTTATATAAGACCTAAACAACATGCTGACAATTGCTGTTTTTGTGTTGTGCGTGTTGTTTTTAAGACTTTTTATATGATCTTCTATTGTATTCTGTTTTACTTCAGTATTTATTCATTAATTTTATTGCTCATCTTGTATACTTTAACTTAGTTACTGTAGTTAGTAGATTGCTTCTCAGCCTTTCGGCTAAAATGAGGGGGCTTCTTTATCAGGCTGAATGATGGGAACAGTGTGTCCCACCATAAACTGCACATTTGGACGTTAGCTAAGAAGACTATGTAAAACATACAGGTCTTTGAATGAGTACAAAGTGACAACAAAAACAATATTAAAAAACTGCATTATACAGATATAACTAAGAGGGAGTAATGTAATTAGAGCGCTGTAGATTTGCTGGTAGGCGGATGCTGTAGTCTTTGAACAGCGCTGGGCTCGCTGATTAGTTTATGTTAGGAGGATGTTGGCGGTAACTCCATATTTAGCTACAGCGCAGAGATATACAGGTGGTGTCAATTATCTCTTGTAACTTTCTGCCAAAAAACAAATATGCATGTTTCACACAATACCAAGCTTTTTATAGAATAGTGCTCGCTGCTGAGGATCGAGAGGCATCATTAAGAAATGTCCTGAACTACGAGTTAGCTTAGCAAAGGTGTTAAGCATGGACTTTGTACATGAACGATGTGATGCTTTCAGCTGGGCATTTTTGCCACCTTAGCTTCTTGAAACCACAGCTCACGAGTGACTGACACACTCTGAAACCAAGGGACAGCGTGCACTGTGGGGTAGCTGCGGCTCAGGAGGTAGAGTGGGTCATCTACTAATCAGAAGGTTTGTGGTTTGATCCCTGGCTGCTCCAGTCTGCATGCCAAAGTATCCTTGGGAAAGATACTGAACCTGACTGGCTCATGATGCGTTCATCGGTGTGTGTCTGTGTGTGTCTGTGTGTGTGTGTGTTTGATAGAAAGAGAGATGCTGTATAAAGTGCTCTGAGTGCTCATGTAGATTAAAAGTGTTGTATAAGAATGAGTCCTTTTACTTAATGTTTTACAGACTGTGACTGACTAGTCTTCAGTCAGTGAGCATCCTCTGGTTTAGCATCCTCTTTTATGCTACTGAGGAGTCGCCCCCTGCTGGCCATTAGAAAGAATTTAAGGGAACGGCTTCATTTTTCAGACCTGTGAGCTGCGTCCATCTTTAACATAATCCACCATCATCAATAAAGATGGATAACATGACAGTCACCTCAAACACTTCCGTTTGGCTGCAATGAGAGGAGTAACGCTTCACCGCAGTTAGCCAAAGCCACTGAACGGATCACACGGTTATTGTACCGAAAAAATAAATAATCTAAATAAATTTGAGTTCTGTGTTTTAAGCCTTTATGACTGGCTGGAGTGCCCACATTCCCATTTATTTTAAATGCCGGTAGAATTGCAACCTAATAAGAGAGAGCAATAATTCTTGTTGCATATAAAACCGGAGGAGTTTCATTTACATGTCACACGTTCAGCGTGTCCCAGAGCGCGTTTGTTTCCACTGATGGGTTTGCAGAAATCGCGTAAGAAGCGCACAGCAAACAAGTTATAATCCAGGTGCTTCATCGATCCGATCAGCTGCTCACAGCACTTCCTGGAATATCCCTCATCATGCTGTCAGATGGGAATCACATGACTTTCGTGCAAGCCGTTACCTGCGACAACAGGAAGTGATGCCATTTCTCCAGGATTGTAGTGCCCCCCCAATATGCTACTGACTAATGTTGAGTGTGACTGTGTGTGTCTGTGCGATCAATCAGACCTTTGATTCCACTTTTGGAAATAATTTATTTTGATGCACATGCTGTCTTTTTGCAAATTGTGTACAATGAGCATTTTATTTCCTTTTTCCCTACAGTTTATAAAAATGAGTATGAGTTATGAACACACTGTAAATTAATTTTCTGTGGTTTGAAAGGCTTTTGTGCAACTTTTTCTCATTTACAATTTTGAGGGATACAGATGTGACATTTCTGTATTTAGAAAAATGTGTAAAAACAGATTTTAAATTTCTTTGTGGTTTAATCCAGTATTCAGCAATTTCTTTCATTATTCCAATAATATTATTAAAAATATTAAAGTTGTGTTGTTGAAATTTGGAAAAAGGCACCGCAGCCTGTAAAATGTAACGATCACAGAGGAAGGTTACGTGTTTCATTGTGTTTTAATAGTGAAACAATAACCGATCACTCAGGTGATCATCAGTTATTGTTTTACTCAATTTTCATTTGTTTTCTAGTCAAACGTTTTTTTGTGTTCGCTGAAAGGTTTTTTTGTTATTAAAGAATAATAACTCAATAATAATAATAACTCAGTAATAATAATTCTCAGCAGTTTATTTGTTTCAGTCTCATGATGTGATCAATAAAGAACTCTTTCCTGTATGCAAATGAGCCGAACTGAAAGTGAACGAAGCGTGACGTCTGCACCGCGATATGAACCGAACCGCGGGGCCTGTACTGTTACACCCCTAGCTGGGACTCTTTCATCCATAATTTCTTTTAATTATCTCATAAAAAGTCTGTAGAGTACACTCATGAGAAAACAATTCTTATTCTTTCCTAATTGGTTCCAAAGAGAAATATTTCCCATCATGATATCAGCCAGAACTGTCAGCTTGTTACCGTCTTCCCTTCTTCAGTCTGGCAGTGTGTCCGCTGCAGGAGGGTGTCTGATCCTCTGACCATTCCTGACCAGCACATCCGACACCAGTTAAAGTGGGCGCTGATGTGCAGCTATGCCAACAAAGGCTACTGGTGTTACTGGAGTTTTAAGAGCAGAGGGAAGCAAACACAAGTCCATTCCTCTGGTTTTTGCTCAGTAACAGGACCTCAGTGACCTTAATCATGACCACGGTGCTAACGGGATAAATGTTAGTCCTTCCAAAGCTAATAAATGTGTTTTTTAATTCATGTAATGATGCCAGACATATCACTCAATGGAGTGGATGGATTCAAAGGTTTCAGAGTGCGCCCCCTCCTGGTGATTTCCCAAATAAGTCACTCTTCCAGGTACTGGAGAATTTTACATCATTAAAACCTCCATGACATAAGAAGCCATGGTGTGAGTTATACATGGAATATTTATGTATTACTATCAGACATATTCAACAGCAGCAACCTAAACATCAACCATCCATCCCAAAAAGCTCCATTTGACCCCTTAAAATAACTATTCATGAATTACAGAACTTCTGAGGTCCAAAAAAAGAAAAAAAAAATATCACCTTTTTCACAAGATATCAGAATTCTAATTTGTCTCAATTAGCCTCGTTTAACATTAACATTTTCCCCACAATATAGAAAAGAGCTACTTTTTAAATCATGCGTGACATTGCTCGAATGATTCGCTTCTCACGTGGGAGAATAAAAAGCCATTTGAAACAGACTTTATACATCAGGCCAAGCTTCAGTGCAGCTGTGAGAGACTCTCTGTAAACCGATTAGAGCAGGAAAAGGTCAGCCAGTAGCCTTGGAGAAAGAGATAAAAGCCTGATTGGATTGGTTCATGCTCTAATTTTGACCATCACACTTTTCACTTAGTTATTCAATTGAGCATAGAAGCAGTGAGAAGATGAGCCTCTATGCTCATTTCACTCTGTCTCCGAATGCCACTGATAATAAAAAAACGAGCAGACTTATCAAAATGGATTGCAAGTGCCAGGATTGCTGTGTTCATGTGATGCTGAATGTGCCCAAAAGATGAAAATTGATCACAATCTATAATGAAGTTTTGTAAGAATAACAACAACATGAGACACGAGTTGCTTATCAAGAGTAAAATGGGAAAAGAGGAGTCAGCTGCACATGAAAAATTCAATGCAGCAATATCAGATTGGTGTACCCTGTGCACAGTGTTTTATGAGCAGTCAAATGTTCCTCTACCTACAGCACTGCAATTCATCTACAGCTCACATTTTATACACGCTGGAATATTAACACAAGAAATCAGATGATTTCAGGTAGGGTGCAGAAATGTA
This sequence comes from Archocentrus centrarchus, assembly GCF_007364275.1. Lineage (NCBI taxonomy): Eukaryota > Metazoa > Chordata > Actinopteri > Cichliformes > Cichlidae > Archocentrus > Archocentrus centrarchus. The sequence continues at coordinate 39,436,240 of NC_044346.1, forward strand.
ATGAAATATTCCTTTATTTTATCTACACTTCAGCTGGTATTAAAATGTTTTACAGTGGAGTCACAGAGTGTGCAGTGAATGTGCAGCAGGGCCACGAGATAAACAGCAAGTTTGAAACTGTTGTTTCACTAAATGACAGTTACTGTTTGTGTCAGCCTCCTGATGCTTCATGTCCTCTTTGGGCCTTTCTGTTTTACACTTTTCTTTTTTAATTAAAACCTGCTGATTTTCCCCTCCTACACTTTCTGCTGCCACTTGCTGGTTAGATCAGCACTAAAAAACTGTTCAGGTAAAGATTTCTGCTGCACACCACTGTGTAAATGTGACACGCCACCGGTGTTGATAAAATGTATACATGACCCCAAAGGGATGAGAATGGGAGGGTAATGCACACATTAGATCATTTGGTTGCCATGATTTACAGAAGATCGTTGCCACTCTTTTACTTTAGAGGTAAAGGCGGACAGTTAGCTTAGCTTGATATAAACACTGGAAGCAAAGGGAAACTGGCAGGCCAACGATCTCCAACGTTCAAAGGTGTGCTAAACAGCACCTGTAAGCCTCAGGAATGACTGTGGGCTCAAAATACTTCTGAGTGTCCAGCAGAGTCATTTCCTGGAGTCTCTGTAAGGAGCCAATGCGATTCTGCCAGTGACAGTTATTCCTAAACAAAAGAATCCCAGCTGTATCTCTGTGGTTGGTTCAAACAATTAGTCTTAATGTCTGACTCACAGTAAGCATCATTGTAGCTTCTCTGTAGTTTGCTGAGAAGCTACTTTTCCAAATTCCAAGTAGCCAAAGAAGCAACTTCCTCTAATCTGACGTTTACCAGAGGCGAAGTCAGCTTTGGGCTGAAAAAGGCAAAAACATATTATCTAAAGAAGCAAATAAGGCAGCCAAACCAAAAGCAGTGCCCCTAAATATGCACTTACCTCCATATCCAACACATAACAGAACAATTAAAATGAAACGGCAGCTCTTTACAGCTAAAAGAGCCGAATGCATGAAAAACCATTACAGGAGCCAATCACAGGGCCCGAACACTGACCCAGTGGTATCTGTCCCACCAATCACTGTCTGGCACCTGCACACAGCAGTGAGCATGCACCCATCCATTCACACCTTAGGCACAATAACCCACTGTTCACAGCGGAAAAGGAAAGAAGTTATTAACAATGCTGTAACATCACATATGTAAGGGAATTTTATCATCTTTAGTTCCCAAAGTGTGCTCAGAAAATCCCACTGGGAAGCACGTTTGTATCCATACGCTGAGCTGGAGGTTGTGTTTCGAGTAAAGAGAATTAATGCATATGTTTGTGATTTGTTAATAAAGGGACTGATTTTTTTTTTGTATGTATAATTATTTGTTTTTTTTCTGATCAATAACGCTCACAATTTGGTCTCTCTGCTGAAATCAATGTGATTTTCTATTATTTTTACTCTTAGCACACTGCATTCCTTAAATGTTGTATCACCATCATGCAGGTAAAAAAAGAAGCTGCACAGTCCGTCTGAGGAGTCATCTTTGTTCTCAGCATGAAAGCTCAAAAATCACTCTGTGCCTTCTGCTGTTGTGGGAGCACAATTTACTTTGTTGCCTTGAATGCAGAAAGAAAATAAAGGCTCTCGTATTGACGCAGAGAATTAGAGCCATTAGGTCTCATTAAGAGACTCGATCAGGACCTGCTCGCCTGCTTTTCTTGATATTCAGCTTGATGGGGAGATAGCAAAAGCCTGAAGTGATCGTTACCAAAGAGGAGCACATTTGTTCATCAGACCCAGAGACACAGTGAATGCTGCCAAAGAATTTCCAATTTCTTAAGCCACTGAGACGGGGAAATTTCCCCAAAAAAAGCACCAAGCAAAGCTTGCACTGCTTGTGTTGTTGTTGTTATTGGTGGTGGTGGTGGTGCAGGTGGAGTTGTTGTTTTGCACCATGGGAAGAAACAGAAAGAGGGGGAGATCAAGGAGAACGAGGTAGGAACGAATATCCATTTGATCTTTTCTCTTTTTTGAAATTGATCAGCATTGCAGAAAGCCCTTTGAATGCAAAATAAGATGTATGGCTTCTGTGTGTGCGGAGCCATTTTTATTCATGACTATGAAAACACCAAGATAGTTTTATAGAGGGTTTTTTTCCCTCTTTCTTTACGAGCAAAGAGCCTGCATACTGCTCTTTTGCACAGCGCTAAATCAAAATGTTAAAAGTGGAACTTCACTCAGTGGTGTAGTTTAAACTTGTGCTCTTCAGCTGCCTCTCCTGGCTGCTGTTCTTTTTGTATCCAAACCAGCATATGCTATAAATAGAGATCCTCAGAAAAGCGAGGTAATAAATGTGTCAGGATTCTGCAATGAAGAAGGATGCCTTTGCTGTTAAGTTTCTCCATTGGGCTGATGTATCATTGAGGTTGAGCTCTCATTATCAACTCCAAGGATTATAGGTCCTAACTCTCTCAGAGGAGAGAACTGTCTGCACTTTGTGAATCAGGTGTAATTCAGCAGCACAGATACTCTCTCACTGTTAAAAAGGGACATATCTATCCTCCTCCGTGTGCCTCTCTCTTCTCTTTACCCCTCCTCTTCCCTCCCTTCTGCATTTCTTCCTGCCGTCTTTCCCCTCTTGGCCATTTTCCTGCCCCCGATCTCTATCGTCTGCCTTCATTTCTTTCGTGCTGTCTAAAAGTTCAGGGTTTTCATTGACTTTGCTGACTCTCAGCAGGCTCTGAAGACCACTGGAGTGCAGTCTTCCAATCCTGAAGCTGACAAGTCTTCTCAATTAAATCTGGCACCTTGGCTGCAGATTGTGATGGCTTTTGTGGTCAATTAAAGGAAGACTTTGGTCCTCTGTAGCAGGGCTCAGAGCTGAAGCTGTGCTCACAGTTGTCTTGGATCTGACCAAATGTGATATTTAACAACGTGAAATTCTGCTTTATTTCCTCAAAGGCTCATATTACTACTAACACACATAATGACAGTGTAATAAAAGTGAACATGCTTTCAGTGCCATGTGAAAGTGGTCTAGGCAAAATTGAAGGACCAAAAACCTTTAAATAGGAGTAACCTAAAGTTTGGGTCCACTTACAATCAAATAAATTACTGCAAAAAAATCAAGTTAAAAAAAAGTGTTTTCATGTCTGCATTTTGAAAATAAATTAACTGATGGTAGCATCAATGCAGAAGGTCAGCAAACGCTGGAATCCCATCTAAGAGCAGTTTGTTAGTTTGGAGGAACATGCATTCTATTTCTGATTAAATATAGCTGATCATTTCCTTTGGAGGTCAATGGAATTCATTTTGGACAAATAGCTGCCAGATGAATGTGAAGGTAACCTAAAGCTGTGCTAATAATTTTTATTAACCCTCGATCATCATTCCTTCATTCCACTGAGCATTAATTGGTTTCCTGTCATGAATCAGTCTCAGGGGTCTTAAGTTCTCAGTGACTGTCATGGTCATCTGATGTATCCTTGGTTCCATGTAACTGTAGGCTGGGCTGGGTCTGGGTGTCCCTCCTCTTTGGGGCAGAGCCACGTTCCTCTGTTGCTGCTAGACGCACCTGTGCTTCATCGGCCTAATCAAGCTCTTGTATTTGAGGACCTGAGGAAGCCTTCACTCCTCACCAGAGAGTCAGCATCAATCCAGTAGAAACAATCCCTCTTCTTGGGTAGCAGAATTTACCTGCATGCCCTCCTGGAAGCCTCTCACCTTGGATTTTCTCCAGCACCTTAACTTCCCCCAGGAGTGGCCCACTCACCCTGTGGACCAGCCCTGGTTCCTGCTCCTCCTGTGTTTCAAGTCTAATGATAAAATCAACTCCAGCGTCTCTACTGTTCATTTAAGAAGTTGTCCTTGGTTAACATGTTCAGTGCCAGTGGAGACCGCAGCCTCTGGGTTCAGTTGCTGGGTTGAATCTCTGTCTCCAGAATAGATGCCTGCTCACAGTTTGGGCTGTAAGTGGTTTTGAGTTCTCCAGACTTTCTGAAGTTCTGCTGCTTTTTCACTCTTTCAGTCCTGGTGGCTGAATATTCAGCACTGCATCATTCACACATAAAGGCACCTCACTCAAGGAATGAACTAATGTTGTGTCCACACATAAACCACTTAGCAAAGAACCAATTTTAAATTAAGGCATGTTATCGCGAGCAGCCTGGCACCAAAACACAGATATTATTCCCATTTATTTAGCTGAATCTATGAAAAATGCAGGGCTGGCCCAATAAAACCAAGGTCCACTAGTCTATCCATGAAACCTGACCACAGTGTGAAAACAACCACACGCTGTCACCACAGGAACAGTGAGGAAACCAGTCGGATTAAACCACCAAGGCTCACAAATGCACAGCTATGTCTGAACATGCATGAAGCCAAGATATACCCAGCTAGCATGTCCGGTCCACTGAACCTTGTAAATATTCAACAGCCCTGACATGTAAGTGTCACAGCACTGCAGTGTGGCAGGAAAAGGACCCAAACTCAGGGCTGAGGAGGGGAAGCTGAACTCAGAAATACACACGTACAAGAAACTAGGAACTGCTAGGAACAGACGGAGAAACTCTGAACCAGGAAACACACTACCTGAGTGAGAACACACAACACACACACACACACAAGAGAAAATCAGGGAGCACAACTGAACAAGACAAGGGAAGCAAAACTGAACACAAAGCACACGATACAAACAGCACTGAGGGACTACAAACCTACACTAGAGGACCCATAACAGGTAACCACACAGCAGAGGACGGAACACCAGCGGAGGACTCAAACTACAACACAAGGAGCAGAGACCAGGACTAAACAGGAGAATAAACCAGAAACAATAAACAGAGCCGGAAACACAGGAAGCCTGAGGACTGAAACAGGATTCAACAGAAAGTGACCGACAGCAAGAACAGACCTCGGATTAAACTAAGAAACCTGAGGATAGAAACAATGAAACCAACCAGGACTTACCGGAAAAAAGGCACAAAATTCAAAACAAACCAGGAATCAAACAGTAACCTTAAACAACAGAAAACTGGACCATGACAGGAACATCCAAGCAAAAAGCATATTAACTAAAATCACGTCGCCATTGAGGTCGCTGACACAGGCTGACAGGTTGTGTTTTTATAGACGTCTGCGACATGACAGAGACGCGGTCGAGAGGATACGTAGCCAGCGAGCGATAGCTAATTACTACATCACCGTTTGGAGCTGGATACCAACTAAACGTATTGTAATTAGTCGTGTAAACATACCTCTGTCTTTTGTGTTTTTCTTCCTCTAGTCTCCTCTCTGCCTCAGAGGCACAGGTCCTTCCTGTTTCTCTTTTGCAGCTTCATCCACAAACGACAGTAACTGATTCACCATCAAGGCCACTGCCGGTGCGCATGCGTACCCAAACTACCAAATACACGCTGACACATGAAGCCAGTCAGCAAGTAGTCTACTTGTTAAATTAGTATTGTTAGTTATTGTTAGAATTGAACAGTTCTGGAGTGCTGTGATAGACTCTTCTTTCTTTTACGACACCGACATGTTAAAAAAAAGTTTCCTAATATATTTAGGTGAGCTCGGGGGCCCCCTGGTGGCCAGGGGGGCGTATGCAGCCGCATATGTTGCCTATGCCTCGGGCAGGCTGTGGAAAAATCCCAGAGATAACACAGTTTGATGGGCATAAAATAGTATTTGTACACCAAAGTAATTCCCTGGGACCTATTAGCCAAAAATGTGGCACATGTTGGCATCGTGTGCAGTGTGTTCTTAAACATTTTGAGGAAACTGGACAAGTGAAGGACAAAATCAGTGTGAGGGTTAAAGAACTATCTACAAAGATGAACAGCAGTCAAAACTGAGTGAATTAGGAACAAAGAAAAGTACCACTAGATTTTGATTCACTAATACCATGTGGAAAGGATCTGATTGCCAACGGCTTCTTTTGTCAGCATGACAATGATCCCAAATGATCCCAGGAAAAGACTTACACAGTACTGCAAATGAGGTCTTATTGTTAAATGGTGCAGTGTGTGTGTGTGTGTGTGTGTGTGTGTGTCTGTGTGTGTTTTTAATAAATTAATGAACTGATATGCCCTGATATAATGTCAGCCTTCTTACTTCTAGTTTACCCAACATTGCATCATCTCTGTCCCAGTAAGCTGACAGTTCAGAGGAGGTGAACAAACCGGACTGTTTACCAGCTAAAGAACCACAGTTTCCTCTCAAGAGTTGGTGGAGACAAAACCAAGCCTACAGAAGAGTGAGCATTGGAATTTTTCTCACTAATTTATAGGTTCACTGATGTCTGCTGAAATATATATTTATTTTACTACAATGAGCACTATATTCATGTGGTTGTTGCATTCGAACATAGTGTCCATTCATCCAAATAAAAGCACCTTCGTGCCCATAACAAAAGAACATTTGTGGAGCTTTTGTGGTTTTGGCTGCCATCAGATTTGTGTAACACTGGCTAATGCGAGGTTTGCCACTGAAGCTTTTCAGGGATGCATGCAAACATTGGTAACAACATCTGACAAGAAGTGGCAGCAGTGAATTATCATCGGCTGCTCCTGATCCAGTCCATTTTGGAAAAGGCTGAGCTGAGCTAAAATGTAGCATTAAGCCTTTCCTCATGGCAGATAATGGAAGGTGATGGAAATGGGGTTGGCTTTGGGGCTCAATTCAGCTGATCTACTACTCAACGACAAACCACAACAACACCATAAAGCAGCGTTCAGAACATTAGTAGCTGTAATTTCTCAGAACTTTAAGTTGGACTTTAAATCAGTGCAGTTTGGAACGTGCAACCAGTTTAGGTTAGAATGTGACTTTTGTCATTAATTTTTTAACAGTGACCTAAAGTCAGAGCACTTAGAGTCTATTCCTACAACAGCATTATTATACGTCACGCACACACACACACACACACACACACACACACACACACACACACACACACACACACACACACACACACAGAGGTTGACATGTGAATGTAAAATGCACAAAACAAACAAACCTGTTCGACAATTTGGCAGGTGACAAATTTTGCCTCAGAACACAAATATCGTGTCTCAGGAAAGAAATAAACTCATGAATTTCTTCATTTTATGTTCAACTAGTAGAAAATAGGTTCTAAAATGCTGTCAGCCCAGAGGGGTTTGCTGAGTTCTGGTAAACAGCAGAGAGTGATGTGTTCAGGAGAAACCAAACTAAACATTAATATATGGATCCTTGTGTCTGTATGTGGCAGAAGAATTAAGAGGTAAACTGTGTTTCTCTTTAAATGACAGAAAATAGGAATTTATGTTCATTGTAAAAATCAAGTAAACATGGGCCGTGAAAGCTAAGAAGATCACATTAAACTTGCATCATGTTTGGGACTGTGTGCTGTGCTGCCATGGCCTGATACAGAGCTGCTGTTCTCCTTTAAATCAGTGCTTTGGTTCTGATACATGCCACCAAGCTTAAAGTGCTCCACTCTGCAGAATGCTTTGGTAATAAAACATAACCCTCTCACACACTGAAAAAACTCATAGTTTTTCTAGTGTTTTTGCTCTATTCATACTCTTCATGATTCCTATTTTCAAAAAAAAAAAAAAGAAGCTGTAATTCAGTGTTTTTACTGCACCCCTGAGATGCTGCTTACAGTACGTGACACAAAAGCATCTCTGTGGATGTTTCACTGCAACAGCAACGGTAAACTGAGCAAAACTGCTCCTGACTGTAGCTCCTGGATCCAAAGTGCAAACAGAGACTACATCTGAGGAAAAGGTCTGTCAGCCGATTGGCTTCACACACATGACGAAGTGCCAACCACACATGTGGATCGGGGGCATCGGGGGGGTGGGCGAAGGTGGGAGCGAGGCTTTGTCTTGGGGCCAAATCTGTTCCCGGCCATGACGTTCACATTTTTCCACATGATTTCTATAAACTGGTCTGAGCCAGTTCAGGGCTGTTTGGAAATGGCAGCGTATGTCTAACATTGTACCAGCCCTTCAGGGAACATCCAACATGGCTGCTGAAACAATGGGCCTGTGCACTGAAGGTCATGTTTGTCACATAATTAGCGCACACAGTTGACCGTTTCATTTTTTATACAGATCTTACAGTTTTAACTTCCTGCCTCCTCGTTCACAAATGAGCACTTGTGGATATTCAAGTGAGCCGGGAACACATACCAAAGGAGAGAACTTTAAGAGGAATATTGGTAAAATTTACAAAAAAAGTTTTTTTAATGCAATTTTTTAATTTAATCTAGATGTTCAACATGCACACGTGTGCATTTTTGGAGTGTCTACATACTTTTGGGAGTACAGTCTGAATGAGGAGCTGCACATCATGAGGTAATTCCTTAAAAACCTCAGGCCTCCCATATTTCCGGGTGGGCAGATGTCCCACAATCCATAAAGCACTTGATGAATTAAAATGGCAGAGTGCCCATTAAAAAAAAAAAATCCTTTGCTGAATTTTTGCCAGAGCCCAGAAACCCTGCAGGGAGTTAAAACAGCTTTCTCAGTTACTGATGAGGAGGCATCACAGCACTGGGTGGGTTATGGGTATGAATTCATACAGGTGTACTTAATATTTCACATCATAAATACAAATGTGGCCCATTCCACTGGAGCACACGTATAAAACATCCTTCTGCTCTGCTCTGGGAGTCTGAAAGTGTTTACTGTGCAGCCTATTTTGGCAAATCATATGCTCGTATATTCATTAAAATATGAACATGAATATTACTGCATGTTTTCATTTAGTTCACTTTGGTGTCCGTTTGTTCATTCATGTGTGAGTCCAGCCTGAACATGTTCATTATGACTATATTTAGACTCTGCAAACAGGCTGCTGTGCTCTCAGAAACCTGCTGAGCATCATTATTTACTGTATCAACACAGAAATTTGACTCCTGCTTGTTTTTCTTTTCTGGGAGAATTATATATTTAGGAGCATCTGTCAGGTTCTGCTGCATTTCAGTGCTTTTAGCTGGCTCAGAGGAGTCTGTCAGGGGTGGGAGCAGCCAGTGACCTTTCAGACAGGCAACACACACACACACACACAGCCTCCAGTCACCCCTTCAGCTTTAACTTGCCGTGTGAAGACTCTGCTGAAGGCTCCCTGACACCCACCAGCTCCAGCATGTCTCTTTTTGGATGCACATGACACAGAAGACACACACTCGTTTGCTCGCATACACTTTCACACAATAAAACCACACAAAGCTGTCTCAACATCCTGCCAGCCTTATGCATGCGGGTCACATGCCTTTCAGATGCCGGCTCTCTCTTTTTCTCTTTTTTCACGCAGTCACATGCAAACACACTCAGTGGATCAATCTCCACAGTTTGGATTGATGGCCTGCGGGCCTTCTGCTGACTAAGACGTTGCCAACTATGGTGAGTTATTGGGAAATTATGCCTAGCTGCCACTCTATCTGCACTGGTGATCCACTTTGTCAATCCTAATCTTTAGCTGCTGTCACCTTAGCACCACCCAGCTCGCCTCTGTGACCCGGCACTGCTCGAGGAGACAGAGCTGATGTCACTGCAGGCATGATAAATGCATTCTAATGAGGTTATTTTGATCAATTCGAGGGGCCTCCAAAGAGAAGTGTTACATTTGCTGGATTAATTTTAGTCAGATTTAGATGCAGGAAATTAAAGCGCACGCACGTCGATTAAGTGAAAATAAACCCGACTTCATCGAGGTTGAAACTGAAAGAAAAAACCCCCGAGCCACTGCGTGTGTGCGTGTGTGTGGTCAGGGGGCTGATGAAACAAAGGCACACAGAATTTCTTTTCCTTTCATGCCCGGTCATTTCCATATGTCCCCCTTGCTCTCCTGCCCATCCATCACATTTTACTCTAGGCAAGACAGCTGTCTGGGGCTGAAGCATATTCACAGTTCAGCAGTCCATCAAATTGCACCAAATACAGTAATTCTTCAGTCAAGCTGGAGAAGAGGGTGGAGGCACAAAGTGTCAAGGAGGCAGAGCTGTGGTGGTGAACCCTCTTCCCTTAACCCTTTGAACACCCAGGGGCTTCTGATGTGATCACTTTACATTCGACATACACGTCCTGGAAAAAGGCCAAATGTCACTTCCTGTCAAAGTGCATCTGATTGCATGAATGCAGACGTGAGAACAAGTTGTAGTTACGAACTAGAGCAGAGGACAGTTGTAGGCTGATGAAAGACAAAAGGCTTATTGTCTGTATTACCAAAATCTAATAATGTCTGATATGGAGCCAGATTCCTGGTGGATCAGAGGGGTGTGTGTGTGTGTGTGTGTGTGTGTGTGTGTGTGTGTGTGTGTGTGTGTGTGTGTGTGTGTGTGTGTGTGTGTGTGTGTTTCTCTGCTGTATGAATATGCACATGTTCAGCTGGATCTCACTAACACCACGCAGCTGTAAACGGATTTGCAGACATTCGGCCGCTGATGTGAAAAACAGGTCAAATGTTTTTAATAGTTGGTCCTAATCTGCTGTTGGAAAGATTAGGAAACTGATCACCAAGCACCGTCAATCAATGATATTAATTTAATTTTGATCTAGTGATAAACTAAATCTATCAGTTTGAGTTTCGTGCACTCGTGGTGATGATAAATCCACAGGAGTAATTTTTCTTTTATTATTTGCAGCAGAGTCACATTTCATATTTTTATGCTCTCTGTAGATCGTTACATCCACGCTTTTGAGAATGTCTGACTGAACTAGACAGAAACATTTTGGACAGAAAAGTCAAATCATGTGTCAGATGCTCCTTTTATACCTAAAGCAGAAGAGCCTGGTTTAATAAAGGAAATTTGTAACCAGCATCGTGATCCTCATTATCTCTGACTGTGGTTCAGCTTTTGTCAGCTCAGCTAATTCAAAGAAAGCTCGACTCTGCTGAACTTCATCTGGAGTCGAACGTTGTTTTAACAATAATGTCTGAATGTTGCTTCACTTCTATCTTATAAGTTATGCTGATAATGAACTGGTATTGATTATCCTGATTATCACAGGCCGTTACTATTACTGCTACTACTGCCTCCATAACCAGAGAGGTTATATTTTTGTTCTGGAGGGTGACGTGCACAGAAAGGTTGTTGGTCAGCAGAGAACAGCAAACACTCAGAGTTTGAGTCTTTTACAGATTCAGGTGTCGTCTTTGAAGAGTGATGCTCACTACGACAAGCCTTAACAGGATTAAGCAGTTATAAATCTGTAATGGTACCACTCAGTATCCATAATCTGTAGCATCCTATTGCTGTAACAGTAATTAGATAAAGCATCTCACTGGTTATTACAGTCATTTTGTGTTTAACATGGCCATTTTGTTTCTTTCATATGTATTTTATTGTCTTAGATTCATTTTTTGGTATTTCCAGTTGTAGCCCTTTTATTTCTCTTTGTGGTGTTATTTTTTACAGTGCAGCATTTCTTTGTGGTCCTTCAGTGTCGTTGTTTTGCAGATCTTTATGGTCTTTGTCTTCCAAGAGTGATTTTGTGTTTGTGTTGCATCTCTGTGCATTCTTTCTTTTTCTAACCAATGATTTCACACTGGGCCTCTGACCCCAGTGTTCCCACTCACTAGATCCCTCTGTGGTGTTAGAAAACGCCTCAAACAAGTATGTCACTGTCAGTCAGCACGATTACACAGCACACAGGACAACCAGCTCCTCAAAGGGACCCAAAGGAAAAGCAGGCATAAGGGTGCAGGGCTGAGCTCACACAGGCTGGCGTTTTAACTGATATGCATTTAGCAAACTCTAAGGTGCATCCTGCCACCATTAACGCCCTCCACCCTCACCATCCCGTACCAAGACCAGGCTGTGTGGTAAGGGATCACCAAGAAGACTCTGATATTAAAACACAACCTGCCACCACATTTGGAAGGACATCCATAAAACTGTGAGTGTGTGAGAGGTCGATTTTTTGCTTTTCTCCCTCTGCCTCTGAAAAGTTCGTGAGTTTTTGGAAATGCCTGGTTTTCAATGAGCTCCTCTTCTCTCTGGGGGATGTTGATTCTTCACTTGAGAGTGCCTTGTTAACCCACTAAGAGAGCACACAAGTGCACTTTATTTAATGCATGGAGGTGGCAGCTAGCCAGCTGCTGCACATTGTTGCAGGCTTCACTCAAATCCCTTCTATTAAAGGCTGCCAGGTTCCACTCCCGCACTTCCTCATTATGCTGTGATCAACCTGTGGCATTCTTCTTCACAGTGGCTTATTCCCCTTTTCTCTCTCAAGACAGAATTAAGCATTCTCATGAATGCAAATGAAAGGAAATCACCTTATTAGTGGGGATTCGGTGCTTTACTACCACCACTTCCTTATCAAAGTGGAATTGTTTGCATGCCCTGGTTACCCTGGGAGCGAGGCCATCGGGGGCAAAAGCTCTCAGTGGGTTTTCTGAAGACAAATTGGTCCCAAGTGACAGGGTGGGCGGTGAGGGTGGGGGCACATGATTCATAGACCTCTGTAAATGAGCTTAAGTGGGAAAGAGCGACCCCACCTTAAGCAGGAACCCCGATACTCCCTCCTGGAGTCCCGGAGCTCACAGATGAGTGCCTGTGACGGGGCAAAGCCACCTACTGGCAGACAGGGGTGACTGCAGTTACGTGTTGTGAAATGATGCGGACCTTCTTTAGTCAGAAAGCAGCAAGACATACATTCACCAGAGCAGGAGAGCAACTGTCTCCTTTTACAGCGGGTTTCTGTGGAGACAGGCAAAAATGAAAGCTTTCACTGCTGTCTTCGCTGAGCCAGACCTCGGGGGAGGTCACCAAGGTCGCCTGAAAGCTCCAGGTGCCAGCGGTGGAGAAGATTAGCCTGGAGATGACTCTATACAAGGTTGGATAGTCTTAACCGACAGCCCTTTCCAGCGTTGTATAGAGATCAGGGACAGGAACTCTTGACTGATAGGGTGGTAGGTCCCAGAAGGTCTCCTGTATCTGTCAGGATTTCAGCCTGAGTCTCTGGGACTGCCTGTGCCAGACTAACACAGAGGAAGTGCCGAAATGTTGTCAAACCTCGAACTCGTTGAAGCGTGGACCAATTCTTCTTGTGAGAATATTGGAGGTTGATTATTCAAGAAACACTTTGTGAATGAACATCAGTCAGTGTGGAGGCAGCAAGAACGAGAATGAACATGACATTTCATCAAATCTAGATGCCTGCCAGTGAACAAACACTCACCTGGAAGGCCAGGTGCAAACCAAGAACAGGCTGAGCGAACTCGAGCAGCTCGAGAGGCATTTTTGGATGGAAGTGTGTCTTTGTTAGCGTGCCCGCTCTGCCAGGGTGAAACTCTTTCTGAAGATCTTTGATAAAATGAAGCAAAGACATTGATAATTCTCATTCACCAGAACTGGACAACAACATAAGGCAGCAGCAAAACATCAACTGCAACATTTTACAGAATAAACGTCTGATTTTTATTTAAAGCCGGAGCTGTGAGGAGTGAATTTCTCATTGTGAAATGAGATGCTACTTGTCATGCAAACAAACAAACAAGAGACAGCAGTCTGGACAATGAATACAGATTACATCTGAATATTAGCACAGTTAATTAAGTCCAAATCATGGTCGGGTAAACAGTGCTGCAGTTTTGGAATATCAGCCGCTGGCTTCGAATGAATGTGTCAAACTGGCAGTAATTTCCTACCATTTCAGATTTAATGGAAACATTTGAAACTGGCAATGAGCAGAATTACAAATGACTTTATAGAAAGGAGATTATGCTAGAAAATCAAATGCAGTCAATATGACACCACCTGAGACGCCTAATTTTTTGTCAGATGTTTGTAACGTCAGCCTTCCTTCCTCCCAACAGTTCATGTGCCCAACAATTCTCAATGAGCAGCATTTAAACATGTAAGAGAGAGTGAGAGGAAAACAGTCATTAAACACTCTGCTTCTGAGATCTGGCGATTCGTTCCCTGTAATGTTTTATTAATGCCGACTCTCCGCCTGAGGGGTAAATGTTTCTTTTCTAGCACCACACATCCACTTTAAGAAATCAATCATTCTGCTCACTAATGGTACATCATCTGCACACGGGAGACGAGCAATGTCTTTTCAAAGCCCCCATTCCTGAGCTTTTGCACCCTGATCAGAAACTGCAGATTAAAAGAGAAATGAACCTGCAAACCACCTCTTTTTGTAAAAGCAGAGCTCGGCTGACGAGCAACACAAAAAAGTGCATATATAATGAGGTCTGCTGATCAGCTCCAGCTCTGAAGGAGATATCAGCAATAATCACAACATCTTGTTGGCATCTGAATGACCTGATGGATTTCAAGAGACTTAAAATACAAAAAAGATGTTCTGTTACACATTACAAAGAATCACAAAGGAATCACAATGGTATTAATTACAATAGAATTCCAATGGAATGACAGTAGATACGCGAGGATATTATCTGCTCATGCAAAGGTGATGGATTCAGTGAGGGGAGGTGTTTGATGGAGATCTATAGCTGAGACTGAATGTTGTGTCATTATTTTATCCACAGTTGTTTTCTTTCATCCTTTATTTCCTCTCACTGACAAAATAAATGTGTCTGCAGATTCAGTCACATGTTACTGCTTTTTACTGTGAAACAAGCTAAATTAATTTATTGTACAAGATTATCCCATTCATAATTTTATTTAACACCATAAAATGGACACAATGTGTGACACCAGCTTTGAGTCATTCACTAAAATTGTGTAATTAATTTCAGCAAATTAGAAAAAAACCCAAAAAACTCCCATTCAGAAAGTTGGAGCTGCAGTTTTCCCCTCATAACTAATGACTCCAGCATCATGATCACCTGACCAAAACATTTCTTTTTATTTCTTCTGCTGAAACTGCAGCGTGCACAGTGAGCTCGAATACGAGCTCAGCCAGATTTGAATCATCTAAGTTTTTGTGCTTTTTGTGATTTGACAGACTTCCCAGAACTTGGGAAAACCTTTGACGTGTTAGCAACAGAACTCTGAATAATCCAATTGGAGTGACGCTGAGTTAAGTTACTGCTGCAGGCAGTAAAATTAACCTTTATTATCCCAAAGGGGCAACTTGGGCTGCAGCAGCTAATTAGCTGGACAGATAACGAACAGCGTTTCATCAGTTTGTTGCACTTTTGCTTGAACTGGAGATTTCTCAAATTTGTAATTTTTGCAGGTCCAAATCCCAGAACTTTTTTAAAATCACATCTTACAAGGTGTGATTTTTAAAAAGTTCATTTCATTTTTTTAAAAGACCACTGCTGGAAACTGTGACGCTGACCTTTAATTTTTGATGTAAAACAAAAACCAAGGTTCTGTATGTTCAGAGCTCATCGTTCCTGCAACCTTCGTATGAGTTTAATAGATGTGATCCTGCATTGTGATCCAACATCCCCATTTAACTGGTTTATTTTGATAAAAGAGCAACAGTGTGATTGCTGACCATCTCAGGAGCATATATCTTCAGTAATGATGATACCAGAAATAAAAATGTTACCACTCTTGCTCAGTGATCCATCTCCGTATGTCGGCCGCCAGCAGGGCTCTGCGTCACTCTTCTAGTGACATAAAATCAGCTTCTCGCCCTCAGATCCATCCTCGGCTGAACTTCTCGACCTGCATGTGTGAATCTACATGAAGCTGAACTCCAAATCTCTGGATGGTGAAACTTTGCCAGGACTGATGGGCTGCAAACAGCAAAGCTCTGAACCATCAGAGAAACCTGCATCTGCTAACAGCCAGTTTCCTGATTGTGGACGATTAGAGGCAGAAATGCCAAGAACACTTTTAAAGACTGTAATAACACAGGTAATAACACAGACTACATCCCCTCTGCTAATCATACACATCAGTCACATGTAGTTCTCGCTCACATTAAATCAGCTGTTTGAAATTTGCGGGTCATGGTGGACTCAAAGGAGGTTTTTCTCAAAACAGTCTATATTTCATTGTTTGAAGAAAGGGTAACTTTTTGGCAACAAAAGAAAAAAGTACTAATGAATATTTGATTCAGTACCAATTTTTAAATAAACAGCTTTCTGCTGCGTTGTTATCGGCTTTATTGGCTGCAGGAGACCCGTCTATTTTTGGATTTTTAGTTCCTCTTCAAATTGTTCAGCCCTACTGCTGTTTCTTTTTTTCTTTGTATGATTTAAAATCTCTTTCTGATATTCTCATATATACAGTAGAGATGTGCAGGCACCATGGCAACAGAAAAAAATCTTGATCATTTTCTTGCATTATGAAAGTCTGCCCTGCAACCATCTCAGTACCAGAAAATATTCAGGCAAAACCTGTCTGGCAGAGCTCCTTTTCTCAGTTCACTCACCGAACAACAAAGCAGAAAATGCAGAATAGCCACAGTGCTAACCTTGACCGCAGCTGCCACTGTGGGCGGCTGATGGAGGAGCGGGGGAGTGCAAGAGGAAGAGGTCATAAACTCCCCCTCTGGTACTAAATGGATAATTCAACTCTATTCCACTAAAACACCTACTGGAGTCGGGATAGTTTGTACACTACTATATGCCAATAGCTGCATAACAAACTCCATCAACTCTTGAAATGCAGGAATGAATGGTGAGCGCCCCCCCCCCCCCCCAGCCCACTTTCAGTTTGTATCGTTCCCCGCCTGCTCGATACCATCCATCATCTTCTGTTCAGGCTGAGCTTCCTCAGGTTCCGTGTGTGCTTAGTGCACCATATGGTTCCTCTAGAAAAAACTCTCCTCCCTGGAACCAGCTCTCTCTGTCCCGCTTCTTTTGACCTCCTGTTATTAATAGACAAGATACAGAGCGAGCCACTTAGGGATATGCTCAGATATAAAAAACAACAGCACACAGAATGAACAGGAAATAATAGGGTCCGTCCTGTCCTTGCCTCCTACTGTGTATTCTTACTCTTCTCTGTACAGCTGGGTTGGCACTTACACACACACACACACACACACACACATATATATATAAATTCATGTCTTTGAAGTTTCTTCCAATAAGAAGCAAGCCTAAATATAATGTTCCAGAAAGAAACTCTTTTTCTGGCCAAGACAAAATGAAGCAGTTCATTGTGAATTATTAAGGAACATGTTCTTATGGAAAGCACATTGTTAACTTGTAGCTGAGTAAACAGGCTTTAAGGATCTCCATCGTCTGTCCTAAAGTCAAATTCGGGGCTCATGGGTTCATGGCTTTTAATGGCAGCAATATCAGAATGAAAAAAAAAATCATGAATCACTGAATCATTTTTAATATCCTTTAACCTTGTATGAGGGAAATGATTAAAGCACTGTGAGGAGCGCTGTTATTTGTTACCAATGAGCATCCAAACACTTTTGGGGAGAAAGGTTTCACTTACTGTCACAGCCGCCCATTACTCATGTGCTCCGGACACAGGAAAACTGAGGAACGTCAGGACCATCAATCCTTATAAGCTTAAATCGTGAAGGATCATAACTGTTGTAAGCATTGGCAGATGGATGAAGCATCCAGTAACTTCTCGTTTTATGTTTGCCACCTAACCATTCGGTCATTAACCCATATTTGTTCAGATTTGGGGAACAAAACTGAGACAGTCTTTGCTGAGTTATTGGTTTTGGTGTCTACTGCACATGCTCACTGGAGGTTCTTGCTCATGTGTTTCTCGCTCGGCCCGTAAATTTTATATTAACAAAGACGCAGGTACATTCCACCGTGCAGTGACACAAACTACACAATATTAAAAGTTATAACCCTTATATATAAATAAAGTGAATTAAAACTGGTAATAGGTGGTGGTTATTTTGTGTCCCAGTGCACTTTACATATGACTGGATAGTAACTTATAGCCAACAGCCTGTGCTGTTTGTGTTTTTGAAGAGAATTTTCATGGAAATCATCATTTCTGTCGTATTTTGAGGGAAGATTTCAGATTGGGTGGGCCCTGTGGGGTTTTCTGGTTGACTTTGGGAATGGCTGGTGCAGACTGTGATGTAGAGGAACCAACATTCTTCTCATTACTGCACATTCCTGGGAAATAACATGGGAAAAATGTGATGAATCCAGAAGATGTGTGGCTGTGGCAGCTGTGGATCAAATACAGAGTGTTACAGTGACTCAGCCTCTCACTGTTCTTTGCTATGAACCCAACGAGCTGAGCCACCCAACAGCAGGCAGACGCAGTTACTGTCTGACTGGTGAACACAGTGGAGGGTTTAGCAGCTAATGGCCCCCATGTTTCCTTCAGGAGCTGGTCTACACCCAAAAACATACCTATGCAAATGTTTGCAATAATGATCTCCAAATGAAGTTAAACAGTGATGTCTGACTTTAGTCGGACATCACTGTTGACTTTAGTAGGTTTAGTAGGTTTAGTAGGTTTAAGGCGGTGCCGATGTAACCAGACCAACTTCTGCATAACTACTAAAGAAATGACTTTTAGCTCCCCCAGTGGCAGTCTTACACTCATGTGTATTAAGATGAACTGAACAGATGTATCAGTGCATCACTGAAATCTGAAGACTTCAGAGGACACATGAAAAACACAATGAATTTGTTTCTTTCAGTAGATGCACAGTTGCTGCTTAGAGCATCTTCCTGGGATTAGCCTCACTACCATTTATCTGTAACTGCTATGCTGTTTGATCCACTTTTAATGGGAGGATTATTTTGTATTTGGACTTATTTGTTTCTGGTGATCATCCCCGGCTTGACAAAAGGCCGACTGCAACGTAGCAACATGCTGCACTTCTGTGTAAGAATAGCAGAGTGCACTGCACCGTAACAAAACCCTGATAACCACTCAACATTTCAGGTGCTGGTATTATCAAAAGTGACACGGGCTGCAGCAGCGATAATCAATACTCCGTGTTTCTTCAACATCTACGCTCAATAACTCTCAGACTCCCTAAATGCCAGTGATTCTCCAAACCGAGCACACAGCAACTAAAATGTGCAATAAAGGTGGACCAAAGCGCGGAGGCAGCCAGACGGTGGAACTGCCAAAACATTAATTTGGGAAAATCATTAAGCCACCTTCAAAGACCTTATCAAGGCAGCTTGTCTCTCTGCTACCTCAAAGAGGTAAATATATCCTGTCAGCAGTGAAACAGTTTTGTTAAGACGCTCACTTTTGTTGTAAAGTCAAATGAAGGATAAAGAAACAATCCGTCTCATGTAGCTCATTAGAGGAGAGATGAGCCGGGCGCTCTCTGCAGAGGAAGACCCATCAGCTGTCAAACACCTGCTTTCCATGTCTGGAAAACAGGCAGACAGGGAGCCTCGCAGAGCCGAGTGCAAACAGTCGGTGTGACTGTAAAACATCCCGAACAACAGCATCAAGAGGAACGCGCCGCATCATTATGACTCCACAAATACACAAGAATATGATAGCAGCTCGAAGCCTTCGTGAGGATTCAAAGCATCTTTGCTGCCTTAAAAAAAACAGAGATGATGAGGGTTCGGGTTGCACACTCTGAAGGGCTGAATGAAGGTGTGCTGCGGGGCTCAGCTTCCTTCTTTTCTCCCCTCAGTTAACCTGAGAAAAGGTCTTTCTCACTCAGGTATTCGTGAAGTCTGTTTGAGGCGCGCCGGAGGTGTAAAGGTGAATTGTCCATCAACGCCTGTCTCAGGAGCACTTTAAGGGATATACTGTACCTCAATTTTCACCAATTACATATTCTCTCATTTTCATGTCAGAGTAGATCAGATACGTCCAACGTAGAAATCCACGTTTTAGTCCAGCATCAACCCGGGAGCCGTTTCCTGACCCACAACTCACACAGCAAAAAGTGGAAATTCCCCTTTGATGAGGCAAACAGATCAATATCTCCACACAGTTTCCAAGCCTATATTTCAATATTCATCCTAATGAGCTGAGGATTTGTGATAGAGTAGGAGGCCTCTGATTCACAACCATTTAATTGTGCAGGTCAGTGAGCCCAGCTCCCAGCCTGTGCCATACAGAGGAGCAGGGAGTCCTGCAGCAGATGGCGTGGCTGCCACAGAGCCCTGATCCGGACACGGAGTCGGGGTGGGATTACACGAGGAAACGGAGCACTGTTTACATCCTCCAACTGCTTTCAATTTGCCGGCACTGACATCATCTGTGAAATGGGCGGGATTTTATTTCCTCACGCTTTTAGCTTCAGGTTTACACGAGAAAATCAAACCAGCAAACCAAAACTACCCAAACTGACGTCATCTTCCAGAGTTTCAGCTTTCGCTCGACTTCTTCAGGAGGGTGACTTTAACTGACGCCGACACAAACTGCATCCATCACACTGAACTCTGCACCGCTCCCATGAATCCTTAAACTGAGGCGGCGTCTTCTTCCTGCTTCTTTAATGACTCCTTATTATCTTTGGTTTCACACTCAAACAATTCCAGACGACCCCCCCCCCCCCCCCCCCCCCACACACACACACACACACACACGTTCTGTGTATAAAGCACCTGTATGTAACACCTTTGTTATATACCTGCCTACACACCTTCTACTGTAGGGCCTGAAAAAGAAGGGAATCAGCTCTACTCTTTCACTCTTTAGGCTTTTTTTCCTGCTGTTATTAATAAATTCCAACATTTTCCGACAGTGAGGAACTGTGGAAGGTACAATTACTCCGTGTTATGCCTTACTTCCGGCTAAATTCCGTCCTTAAATCACACACAGCTTCACTTAAGAGGAAAGCTCATTTTGTCAGAAAAGTAAATGATCTTCTCGCTTCCCTGGTTTTCCCTTGTTTCACCAAGCAAGAGACTCACTCTTAATCTCTTCATGAAATGAGACTATAAACAATGAGAAATTCACCAGACATCTCCTATTCCATTCTGCTGGAAAAGGTTGAAGTTAGCCTTGGGCAAAGCTGTTAGTGCTTCATGCTCCAGCAATCTGGCAACTACTTCTGTGGGGGAACCTTCGCACAAGGGTGAGGGAGGTTGTGTATGTTGCCAGGCGGCATGATGTGTGTGTTTCTTCTGCCTCTCTTTTATTTTGTTTGGGAAATCAATCCATGCATGCGCACAGAAGAGGGAAGACTCGGGAATGCGGCGGTCGTAGCTGAGGTGCCGGCACGTCTGAGACACCTTTCTCTTTGGGAGTGACGTCGAAGTCAAGCAGTGCAAAACTGAATTTAGCTTAAATGTCAGAATGCCAAGGAAACATAATCCATGGGTGTTCACATTGGAATAGTTTGTCCATAAACAAGGGAATGTAGAGCTCCGTGCATTCCCGACATGAAATGTCAGAAAGGCGACGCGGCCTCGGGGTGCATTATTGAGTCTTTTGCTGCTTTTCAAAGAAGTCTCTTCAGAGTTTAAATTCACCCGTGTTAACCTTTTCACCTGAGCGGGATGAGGCTGTCACATTAGTCAACGACATTTTGGAAAATCGATACAAACAGGTCGGAGTCTTCACTCCTCGGCCCTGTGCGGCCATCTTTCCTGCTCTCCTCTCTCTCCGGGTCTCTCGCAGAGCGTCTCTCTGCTCATTAACCTTTGTGCTCCATTCACAGGCTTCTCAGCACATCTGAGTATGTTACTCAGGCCATTTCACCAGATTCCTACCATCACTCTGCTGGAACCTCTATAACACATTCCTGCCTCTATCCTCTGATAAAAGGCGTCTATCGCACTGGTTGCAGAGTCCTCCTGTTCTCCTCTGCAAACCACCAGAGGGGATCCTCTATCTCTGCACTGTCCCAGCACATTAAATCAAATATATGTCCTTTTTGAGCTGTCTCTGCCATATGCTACCCTCTGGCATTTTTTTCACAGAGGAAATATAAAAATTCACTGAACGCCTCGTGTATTTCCACTGAAATAACCACAGTTTTCCCAGAACTCTGCAGTCCTGGGAGAAAATAAGTACACCCCACGATTCAGCATGTCAGAGAGCCACATTTATCAGCAATAACTGGAAGTTATTGATTAGATTTTTATCACATCGATGTGGAGGAGTTTGGGCTCCTCTTCTTTATAAGTTTATTTATTAAGACCTCTTCACAAATATGTAAAAACGGAAAAAAAAAAACACAGTTAACAGCAATAAAAAGGAACAAAAACATTACATAAATAATAAAATAAAAACATTAATATAAATGAGTTTTCAAATGTTCTTTAAGAGTCCACAGAGTCAGATACAGTAAGCTGAAGAGGGAGAGACACTGCGACTGCACTGCGACTGCAGCTCATCCATTTACTGCTCCATATGTGACCTCCTGAAACTAATTCTGAAATCATCCCACAGCCAACATAACGAGCATGAAACAGGAATAAAACAGGCTGGGGGGCTGGCAGCAGCATTTTGTACACCTTAGAGGGGTGAAGGTGACGATCTATCTACGCCACAAATCAGGGCAACGCAGCAAACGAGCTGTGATGTCACCCTCATTTAGAAAAATGAAAAAAATGAAAGAAACAGGAACATGAAATAGATTTTACCTGCAAGTCAAAGCCCAGGGAAGAACCAAACAGCTGATTCCTGAATGTAGTTCTGGAGGAGCTGTAATCAGCCATGTTGGAATTTATAACAATGTAACTGTTGCTCCAACAATGACCTTATGAGGCTTAAAAAAACAGCTCATTATCATCAGCATAAAAATGATGAGACGTGTCTTTAAAAGACTGAACGATGCCACCTAAAGGATGTTAGCAGGCTGGGGACCTGTCAGGGTGTAACCCGCCTCTCACCCAGTGGCTGCTGGGATAGACTCCAGCCTCTGCCGGTGACCCTGAATCAGATAAGCAGGAGAAAATGGATGGACAGATGAAACTCTCACAGCATCTATCTCAGACTGAACTAAAATAAACATCCCTGCATGCTGAAAAATTATTAAAGGCTGCAACAGGTGTGAAAATAAGTTTGATGACCAGTTTGATGTCCCCGCTGTATCGTTTGAAGTCACCTGCAGGGGGCAGTAGCAGATGTGAAGAACACACTGAGGTGGACGACGTATTTTGTTTCTGCTTTTGTGCAGTTCAGGAAGAATCTGTAAGAAATGTAACGATCATAGCGGCCAAAAGCAGAACAATGAAGAGGACGAACTAAAGTAAAAGCGAGTAATTAATCTCACGCTCTAATATTTTGACATCCTTTCTTCATATATTTGCTATAAGAATAATCTCACATGCTGCAATTAATTTTCTGGAGGGAAATGTGCATCTTTAGCACACAGCAGCAGCCGAGTTTGGGTCTAATGAAGCAAAAACTACACAACCATCCGTTTGTGTTCCATTTTAATGAAATTACTAAACATGGCCCTGGGCCTGAATGTCAGCAAAGTAGTAAAGAATGCATTACACTGAGGAAAAAGGCTTTGGTGTCTCTGCTTATCACACCCCGTGTATCCACCGTGTGTCACTGAATTAAAGGATCCAAACTGATGAAATTGTTCACAATATCCTGCCCCGGGGTTGCACATTACAAACATTTGGAGGCCCTTTGTTCTCCATTATTGTCTTCAAAGACCAGCCTGATAAGCAGGCGTGTATTGGGGTGAAACACAGAGCAACACCTTCACACACTCTGCAGTAACATACAGCAAGTATCTGCCATCGTGTATTTAAAGCATCTGCAGTGTCATAATAAAATGATCTAACTGTGCCGCCGAGGACCGAGAAATCAAACATTTATCACGAACTTAAGACGACTTCCTCTCTCTCAGTGGGTTTTTCTTCCTCGCCGTCTTCATCACTCCGTCACTCATCCCCGTTCCTGACGCCATTGTCACCACATCACAGCAACCCACTTTTGTCATTTCTAACATCGTCCTCATCCTCTTTTTCCCTCCATCTTTATTTTCCTCCCTCTGTATCACTCCCACTTCCCGGGACCCAGACTGCATCTGCCGCTCCGCATTCTAATGAAAGCAGGAAGCAGAGACACCCCCAAACAAAGTCCTTCAGCGCTGATTGCCTCAATTCTGATCCCTCAGTTTCCCTAAACTGTTACACAATCTGCACCCACAGCACAAGTCTGTAGAGGAGCCCAGTTTGTTTTTCCCTCTTTCACTTGAGTTGTCCCTGCACGCCGCCCACCCCACCACCCTCAACTCTCTGCCTCATGTTTCACTACAGCAATGACTGTTATTCACATGCTTTCACTTAGAGAAGAAGATTCTTCCCTGCAGTACTTAGGAGCACTTTTTCAGCTGACTGGACTGTAATGGGGTTAACGCTTGGTTTAATAAAGCCAAACACGACTAAGAGCAGAGCAGACAGTACCCATGCTAACAGCCTCACAAAGAAAACGGCACCTCGATGAAGTTCAGCAGTCGTAATGTTTATGTCTTCATGTTAGCACGTTAGCATTCGCAGTTGACACAGGACACAGCTGACCCTTTGCTGGCATTTCATCATCGGCCAAAATAAAAGAAATGACCTAAAAATGAAAAAAGAAATGAGCCGCAATGTGGTTGAAATTTACTGTGAGGGAAGCATTCATGTCTGTGTTTAAAGGCAACCCGCCCAGCTGTGGGATCAATACATTTGCCTCTGAACCAAAAAGGTTCACAGCCTGCTACAGAAATGTTTTCAGACCCTGAAACTCATTTTCTGCTGCACATAGGGTTCATTTTTATTTTCTTTTTTAAATGAAACGAACCCTCCGATGCCGGCGATGATTTGAGATGACGCAGCCTCACCGAGTCTCTGTCTCACTTTGTGTCAGGAGTGTGGACTTCAAACTACGTACGGCACAGTTAGACCGCAGTTATGATTAATAATTTATGCCATGTTTTTTTTATGTTTGATGTGTGTGGGTTCAGGAAGAAAAGGTAAAAACTGGATATTTACTGACAGAAAACACAACAAGTGCCCCTTTCCTATTGGTGGAAAAGGGCACCGCATCAACCAATCAAAAAATGGAATTTGGTTGTTGCCTGTGATGGCGCCCTCTGTCTGTCGTGGACAGGAACTGTTTTTGGAGCAGCACAGATAAATTGTGCGACATATTATTGATACCTGATAGTTGTGTAATAGGCTCCGCCTGTATTTTTGTTAAATTTGTACACAAGATTTTGAAAACTACAACCTATATTTGTGTTTTAAGTTATAAAAATTGTTCATTAATTATGTTTGTGGTTTTTCACAGTTAAAAAAAAATCTGACTTTTTTCTATTTGGAATTTATGGTTTTTGTGTGACTTTAGGTTCATTGTATTAATATAGTCAAAATGAAAAGTAACTGTAAAGTCACACGTGAGGCTGTGCTGAATAATATGATACCAAACAAGGTGAGGTAAACAGCTTTTAAGGTGAAATATAAAGTAGTCAAAAACTGCCACTTATGCCCAGACTCCAGAGGGTTAAACATTATAAAAATGTAGTTTACATCATGAGGGGCACGGCTTCTTTGACCCTGTCCGCTTGGCTTCACTTCAGATAATTGGTGTCACTGAACTGGATCTTCCTACCTTGTGTGGTGTTGGTGCCTTTTGGAGCATTTTTAATAGAATTATCTAAGAAATATTGTGGTTTGCTGTGCTGGTAATTATACTAACAGTGTGATCAAGAAATGCAGGACTTGTAATTATCAGGTAATTATCAGGTAACCCCATCTGTGTCCATGTTGAGGTTCCCTAGTCTGTGCACTGCACGCATGTGGTTTATGTGCAGCTTGCTAGTTACCCTGGCACTCCACCGTCTCATCCAAATATGGACACTTCTAGCTCAAACAAACAAACAAACAAACAAACAAACAAACAAACAAACAAACAAACAAACAAACAAACACAGGGATACCCACAAAGCTGCAATCTACTCTTCTAAATGGGAGTTCCACAAACAAGTGAATGATGTCGTGGTGGCTACATTTGTATTTTATTTAGTCTCTCATAAAGAGATTTTAGACCTGTCTGTCAGTCCTGTAGGCAAATCTAAAACTCTAATATCTCCTTAACCTTCAGTCTGAATCTGTTTAACTGTAAGCTAACTGTAGCATTGATCTGGCTCTGCCATATTTACCTTTCAATGCAGCTCTTTTGAACGCACCATCCTCAGTACTGTTAAAAATATAAGATTAGAACATTTTTATAAATTGCTTGTTGACAATGCTGTTGGCCTTACCAGAGGCCCAGTCGTGATGACATTAGAGCTGTGTGTTTGGTAGCTCCCCGTGGATGTCTGGAATCTAATTACGTTCAGCTCTGCACTCACAAAACATCGCTGGGACATTTCTCCCTCTGTCACATTATTGTGCTTTCTGGGATTTCATCTCTTCCTGGAGAAAAAACACAGATGGCACATTGGAACTGATGTGTTCAGGAGTAAATGGTCCATGAACATTTTGCCCTGACCTCTTGGAAGAGTGCGCATTCCTAAAAGAGAAAAATGTACGTCACCTGTGTTGAAGCTTTGCAGAGCCTCTGTTCTCCCCCCCCCCATCTCTTTCTGTGAGGCAGTCAAGGATTCAATTTAAGACCCTGATTCAGTTCTCATCAATGAAACTTTCTCTAAGTCAATAAGCCATGCGCCAGCATGACGTCCAGTTCTAATAGTCAAGTAATTTGCTGTTACATATTGTCACTCCACAGGGGGACTTCAAAGTGGACATATGGACAGAGGCTGTGAGACTGTGAAAGGCGTTGCAATTAGATCATTTCCTCATTAAGGCCGTCGACAGCTCGGCAGACTGACATTTCTCTGCTCCGTTCTCAGCAGGATAAAACTAACAGCACAGACGCTGGAGTGGGCATTAATGACGCCTGTCATTTCACCCGCCCTGATGTGGCAGCTCAACGCTAAATACTGTGACTGAACGTCACACACAGAGAGTTTACATTCGACGGCGACCGTTCAGTAATTTTAATACACTTTCACAAGATCATAAGAAGATGGACGTGTGTGCACAGACCTGACAAAAGAAGTCAGGTTTGTCTCTCCTAAAGCCTTCAGTTTCCTAGAAATCCTAAAAAAATAGTGAAACAGGACCAAATGCTGCTTGGATTCCATGTTTGTTTGATGTGTTACTAACGAGGCACCTATGCTATGTATGGATGGTTGGGTTTGGCTAACTCAAAGCACTTGGTTAGGGTAAAAATCGTGGTTTGTTTTTATAATAATAATAATAATAACTTGTAGAAAAACAGCAAGACACCTTCATTTTAGAGCAGCAATAATTTATTAATTTTGCCACTTGTGTCAGCTAATTATAAAAAGAGTTTGGAGTAATATTATTGGTCAGTCAGTAAATGGAAATCTAAATCCATCTTTTAATCTGCTCACAGAGGGTTTTAGAGCACCGTGTACTGTCTATGAAGGATCCTTCAGTCACAAACCTTCATGATCTTCATGATCGGAGTCTTTTGGAGGTTTGCTGCCCTAATAAATTATTATTAGAGATGTTCCTGGCGACTAACGTCTTAGTCGACTAAACAAGGAAAAAAATTAAACTAACCGACTAGTATAAAACTAAGAAACACTCAGATATCAGATGGACAATATCAACAGCTGTCTAAACAAAGGCTTGAAACCAGCCTTTAAAGCTTTAAACAATTAATCGCGTTCTTCAGTAATGAAGCGCACTTTAAGTGTGCAGCACTGCGCGTTATGAACACTGCACATTACCCTCCAAACATGACAAAAACCCTTAAAATCAGTTGATATAAATATATGAAAACGCGTTACTGCAAATGATGTTCACGTGTCATTGAATATGAGAAAATAACATCCGAAAAATGAATAAATTACGACTTCAAAGTGTGCCGCATTATGAACAATGCGCTACAATCACGACACGCATCAAAACAGTGCAAACATCCATCCATTTACTTCCTCTTATCCGGGTCACCGGGGGGGCACAGCTTACCCTTGATTCAGACTTCAGGCTGGGACTTTGTAGAGTTACGATGTAACCTACCTACGTAAGTGACTGATGTTGCCACGTTTATACCTGTACAGGTGCATTAGGTGTGTTAATTACCTTTCGGTCGTGTCCCGGTGTTTTTACATGTGGTGGCGGCCGACAGAAACATAAAACGCTGCCACTTTTTCCCTCCTGGCTCCGACTCTCTGCTGTGGTCAGTTTTTTTAAAACATTTTACCCGCTAATTTTTTCACTTCTTTGTACAAACTAGTAACCGGAAATGCAGCGAAGGAAGGGTGTTTCTCCGGAAGTGCGCTTCAGGTTACGTTGTAAAACTTCAAAAATAACTAACAATATTAGACCTAATAAAAGTATCAGGCCAAGATTAACAGAGATTATGGTATTTTCTTATAATGAGGTCAGGGCTGCATCGCCATCTGGTGGCAGAAGGCTGCATAACATTTAGGACAAACATTTCCGGTGTTGTGCCAAAAGTGATCGTCTGCCAAAAAGTGATTGCCAGAAAATGATTGCCCATATTTAAACTGTTGTAAATGACTTGCTGACCTATAATCTGTGAAAAATATGTCAAACATATCTCTCGTGAATGATATAAAGTCATTTTGAGTAAGAAACAACATTTCCGTCACAAGGTAGAAGCTGCAATCAGTTTTTGGCAGCGACTTTTATATATTCTTTATTTATCAGGGTAAAAACTGCGATTGGCCAGATTTTTCAAGAGATATGTGGCCAAGAGGGCAGCAGAAATCAGAACAAATATGACATTACACTCTATAAAGATATTTAAGTGACCAAAGAGGACTGGATTTATTATAATGTACGTGCAATAACGCAGAGTCATAAACATACTTGAATAACAGGTCATTTCTTCATTTTATATCTAAGCCCTTCATAAATCCTATTGACTACACTCTATTCACCAATATGAGCAAATACATTACACATAAAAGCACATAGAAACATCAAAAATCACTTTCTGGCATACGATCACTTTTTGGCATTAAAATCTTAAGAATTAGGTTAACTGACTAGTACGTCTGATAGTGACAATTAGTCGGCTAGTCGGCTAGTTGCATAACAACATCCACATGATGTGTCAAGAGCTTGTAGTTGTATGTCCAGGAGTGCACAGGTAAATCCAGTCTTTTGTTGCTCAGCAGCAGAGAGCCATAGCGTTTACTTCAGTGGTCACCTGGACATAAAAACAGCATGTACAGAACTGCCAGTCAAATCTGAGAAGAAGGACTTTAAAGATTTGGCAGCTTTGCCCTAAATTAAGGTTTAAAAAGCAGTGAACCAGCGTGTAATTAACCTAAATACAATAGCTCATTAAAGCCATTTTATCACACACATACATATTGCAGTTACGTGGACATGCAAAGGAGTTTTTTTTGGTTTCAGACATTTGAGTTATTACAGCACAGAAATGGAAACTGTCCACTCTTCATCCATCTTTCCAAACAAGCGCCTCCAGCTAAAAGTATTTCTGGTCCGCTGATATGAACACAGTGAATACAAAGAGTACACTGTGCATCTCAACTTTCATCTTAAGCTGCAGAATATGTTTCCCTCCATTTAAACTGTTCTCAATAAATATAAACTGAATTTCAAGTTGTTTTCTCGGCGTATTTTTCTTCATCCTCGTCACTCCCCAAGAAACTGCCCCATACTCTGACTTACCATTAAGCAGATGGAAAGACACCATATATACTATATTCATCTTTGTCCAGAGCGCCTCACAGCATGAAAGTGTGTTTATTTTTAGAATGAATGTTGCCATCCACGGCTGATGGATGTGATACAGTCTACAGTATTATTCCCTCTGGATTCTGGCTACATGCAGAGTAAATCTGACTCCATCACTAGTTTTAATGATACAGCTTTAGAGGTCGGGAAGGCTCTCAGTAATTTAGGAATAAAGTTGATGCATCCACTGATGGAATAAAAGACAGATGTTTCATGATTTTAGCTTCAGAACAGTCACAAGTTTCTACCACGGTTCACAACAAGGGCATGTGTCACCAAAATGAAGCATAGCAGGCAATATCATACTGGATGGTAAATGAGCCATGTAATAGCTGAGATGGCTAAAAGAAAGCCTCCAAAACTACTACAGGAGTCTCTTTTTCTTCCTCTAAATTTCTCTGTTTTACAGTCAGTCAGAATTGACAGATGTGAGCTGCCACTAGCTCACAGTAACGGCTGCTCGGGGATATTGTTGGGTCTGAACTGGGACTTACTAACTGATAGGCCTGATATATCTTTGGATTTGGTGTAATTAGGACATTTTCCAAAGGTTATCAGCACTTTAAAATGCCTGCAGAGAACTGTCCTCACCTGGAGAGTGATATCATTTGGCTGATGAAATAATGATTTCCACCTCCTTAACAACCTTACAAGAAAACAGGAGTGGAGGAGAGCTCGAGTGCTCGCAGTCCTTCCAGGCATGCTGAGAGAGAGATAGCATCGAGTTAGCTCAGGCCTTGCTTTTTTCTCCTTTCATCAATGCAGAATACCAAATATGATTATTCCCACGCCTAATATTAGGCTGTGACATCCCACACCATTGGTCTCAAAAGACAGAAAAAAATCAAGATGAAATTATTGCCAAAATTGTCGTATTCCATAAAAACTTCCCAACGTGATTGTGGATTCAGTCATGCACAGTGTGAAAGAGTGTTCAGAAACTAATTAGTGACACGCTTGAATGGTGTTCAGCATTACAACTTTAAATGCATGGCAGTTTAAGCACATCTCACACACAAAAAGCACAGAAGTGATCCTGTGGGCTGCGTGGTTGGTGCCTGGATAACAAAGGAAAGACTCTGTGATTGGTGGAACCTAGTAAAGGGACAAAGAGTCTATGAAGATAGTTGGTATGAAGAAACTTGATGTTGATGGTGAAAATATGTTTCTCTTTCACATACCGGCATTCGTGTTTCTGAGACGATGCAGACAAATGATTTATGTCATCCTTTGACTTTTATGAGCCGTCTCTTGCTTCCCAGGACATCAAATACTGCAGTTTCACTGGTGTCACAGAGTTATGCAAGGTGACAAAAATTACACGTCTGGTTTGTTTGAATGTTAGTAAGACCCATCTCACAAGTGTGAGAAACCCAGTGTGTCACAGCACCAGTCCTGTGAGTCCTTTGAGTTGCTCGTAGGTCTTGTTGTGTTTATTTGAATCTGTGTTCACCGACTTCCTCAGTGCGTTCTTCATGTTTTGCAAATTCACTTCATATGCAGAATGGTTTATTTTACAGCATAAATCAAAGCTAGTTAAAGCTGAAAATACAGAAGAGGATTTATGTCCTCGTCTTCTTGCTGTATGCATCAAAACTAGTGTCCAAATGCCACAGAAAACAGAAATACCATAATCCAGCATTGCTACAGTCTTAACTGTGGAAATAATGTTGGATTTGTTGTAGTCGGGACATGATCTAATAATAAATCTGCCTCCTTATTATTAGTATCTAATGAGACTCCTTTCCTTTCCTTCTTTTGTGAGATTAATCATTCAGCTGTGTGCTGTCTGCTGGCACAAAAGATGGACTAATCCACGTGAGCCCATGAATTCATGAACCTGTACCAAGTCATGTCTTTCCTGGTGTCCCTCCAAACCGGGTCTCTCAGGTTCTTCCTGTCTGTAGGTCAGCCTTTGTCTCTTTTGTCATACATTTTGTACTCATTCTGTGCCTTTCTTTTCTCCACCAAGTCTTTATGAAAGCTCACAGTTCACAGCCATCGGTCCATGGCACTGGGCGGTCTGATCCAGTCATTTGTGTAGCTGGACGCTGAATGAGCTGCTCTGTGTCAGGAGGAAATCGGAGACAACAAACTATCAAAAAAGCTAAACAGTTAGATTCTCAACACATGCCTAATTACTGCCACACAGAAGCCTTTTAGTAAATTCCCTTCAAACAGCTGTGGGGGACTCTGTTTGTAATTATGCTGAAGGGAAAGCAGAAGTGACTGAACAGATCCAGAGCTCAGCATTTTAGCTCTGCTACTCAAACTGTATAAAATAAACAGTTTACCCAGTCAAGGCAAATATACTTATAAAATCAGGGGACAGGTCTCCTTTTACCCACTGAAAGTAAACTCAGGTGTCTTTGGTGCCACTTGGCATTTATATGGTATTGATTTCTTAGTACAGTATGTCTGATCACTCTCAGAATCACCTTCACCAACATGTATGAGAAGCAAACAGGAAAAAGGGGGAAACATAATTAAAAACCCAAAGCATGAAATTTTACATCAGGTGCTGACAGTGAGGCTCGTCATCATTGGAGACAATGCAGAGAGATATCGAGGTGAGATTCTTTACCCAGTGGCAATCCCATATCTCCA
The DNA here is from genome assembly GCF_007364275.1 of Archocentrus centrarchus. Classification (NCBI taxonomy): domain Eukaryota; kingdom Metazoa; phylum Chordata; class Actinopteri; order Cichliformes; family Cichlidae; genus Archocentrus; species Archocentrus centrarchus. The sequence goes on from NC_044346.1 coordinate 39,468,343, forward strand.
CAGTCTGGGACCAAACTCCGTCCTCCAAGATGACCACGCTCGCCCCCACAGAGCGGGTTTATCAGAGACTACCTCCAGAATTTGGGAGTACAGATGATGGTTGGCCCACCTGCAGTCCTGACCGCAGCCCCACTGAACACTGTGGGGTCAGCTTCGGTGTGCAGTGACAGACTCAACCACACCAGCTGACTGTGATAAATGCTACCCCAGCTGACACAGGTCGCTAGCCTGTCGCAGGGCAAACACAGAGAGACAGACAACTAGCGATGGTGTGATGAGGCCCCGTGAATGTGTCAAATCTTTCCGGCCAACTGATTCACCAAAAGCCTGATCACACGTTTAACAGTACAACACGTTTATACTGTAAATAGTCCGGCCTGTTAAGGTTCAACACACAGGCACATCATGTACATTGTATATAGTGTTATTATTAGTAGTATTAAGGTTAATATTGTTTGTTGATTTTATATATATTCTTTTCTTAATAGTGTGAATTATTATATCTTTATTTATATTTATAATAACTGCGGCTGCTGTTACACCCAAATTTCCCCTCTGTGGGACAATAAAGGCTGTTTCTTCTTCTTCTTCTTCTTAAACAGCTCATTTAGGAGTGCTGACACCTGCTGGACATTTGATGTACAGCATCCCTGCTCCTCTGTTACATGTTGACTGGCAGATTCTTTAGCATAATTATGCAGTTATTATGTCAAAATCTAAATTTGAGGTATTGTAAAACCAGATTAAATCTATGCTGATCGTGGTATATCTAAGTGGTACATTAATAAAGTATTGTATAGCGACAGTGCGTGGCGTGTTTTTGGATAAATAGTTACAGGAAGTGCTTGGGTGGAGGTGAGGGTGCTTTATTGAACTTTATTCACCAAAAAAAACCTGACAGTGTTGGGGCTCGGGCGATTCCTTCTTTTTGGTATAACCTCCCAGGCTTAGAGAACACTCTCAAAGAAACTAAAGTTCATATTTGTACAGGATACGGGTGCTTCTGATTGTGATCAGACTCAGATCACCTGCTCTGTTTTCCACGTCTTATTCAGCACCTCGAATCACATAATGAAGCAGTCATGTGAATTCAGAAAACGAGGCCTCGTTTGTCACGTGATTTTCTCAAAAACAATACACAGGGTTCATTTGGACACGCCCCCTTTTGCTCGGCACAGGCCTCGGGGCCTTAGTACAAGACCTAATATCACTACAGACAACCATCATACCGTCAAGTCTCCCGTTTTGGCCGGGAAATTCCCGTATTTTACCTCCGTCATCCCGTATTTTCAGTTTTCAATTTTCAACTTTTTTAAAGCATTCCTGTGCCGCTCCAAACTGAACTGTCACTATCACTAGGTTAGTGCCGACAGCTGGTACAACCCCGTAAAAACAACTGGACCTCAGTGCGCCCTTTTCACAGAGTTCAGTGACGTGTTTCCGGTTTAGTTTAGAAGCGCAAGCAAAGTTTAAAATTTTGCGGGGGTTTTTTGCCCCATAAAGCGATATAGCGACGGCGAAATCCTCCGCTGTCCCCATGTTTTGTGTACATGAAGCCTTCGTGCTGCGTCCCTTCGTACGCTTTGGCATCGCCCAGACCTCACTTTGTCTCCACCCTCCAACCCCCAAACCTCACTTAAACACCGAGCCTGCCCACCCGCTCCCTCCGCCTCCATCCCCCGGTCCTCGCTTCGGCTTTTATCAACCTTTGAGACAGCCGACAGCGAGTTTTCTTACACAGGTTTGTAACAGCGGCCCAGATAAAGGAGGAGGAGGGTTGAATGTAGCTAGCAGTCTCACCCCACAGTGTTTTCATTAAATTTAATATTCTAACATTAAACAATACGGGACAAAATTGATCTATGTAATGTGGGGCTAGGCAAAACATTAAAGTTATTAAGTTATTTCATAAAGTTTATTTGTAGTTTTAAACATATTTATGGTGTTTTTTTTTTGTCTCTCCTAATATGTTTTTCCGCTCTTCTGCAGCCTCGATTGCAACTACAATATCCAAATGAACAATTACGCAAATTAGGTGATTACGTCATATAGTGACCTATTTTCAGGGAAAATTTCCCGTATTTTTAAATACAAAACTTGACAGGTATGAACCATTCACACCTATGGGCAATTTAGAATCACCAGTTAACCTAACCCCAGTAACTGCATGTCTTTGGGAGGAAACCCACACAAACATGGGGAGAACGTGTAAACTCCATTCAGAAAGACCTCGGACAAGGTGGAATCAAACCCAGGACCGACTTGCTGTGAGGCAACAGTGCTAACCACCACACCACTGTGCTGCCTGACTGCAATCATCCAATCCAATAAGTGACACCAACAACAGTCAATAGCAGCATCAGCTGCTTAGCACTGGCAGAGAAGATTTCATGGGCACAACCCAACCTGCTGCCCAACCACAAATGCATTTTCCTTACAAATGTGGCTCCATTTAAGGGGCATAAACAGGCTTCCCAACAGTAAAAGTTTTACATTGTTGAAACAAAGAAATTATCAACCAAACTCAAATATCCTTACCTCTTATGCTGAGCTCAGATAAAAGGAACAGATGAATGGGGTTCTGCATTATAGAACAGGAGGTACTGTAGAAATAGAGAGATTAATAAAGGGGAGTATTGCAGCTGGAGCTGGGAAACTACATCAGTGATGACCTTGGGCACCAGGATTGCTTCAGGATGATCCTCATTAAAGGTAACCGTGGTGATTTAGAGGGGATCGATATCAGCCAAGTCAGCAATGTTACTGTTTTGTGCTCAATCTTTAGTAATATTGCATATGATGCACATGTATACCTTCAAACTCAATGATGGTCTAGGGAGGCAGATCAGTGGAGGGACACACAGACCTCTGAAGGCTAGGCAACGACACCCTGACTGCCATCAGGTATCAGGATGAAACCCTTGGACCTGTCAGACCCTACGCTGGTGCAGTGGGTTCCTGGGTTCCTCCTGGTGCTGAAAGTGCCCGGCCTCATGTGGTGAGAGTCTGCAGGCAGTTCCTGGAGGATGAAGGAATTGATACCATTGACTGGTCCTCACGGGACATTATGTTTCAGTCCATCCGACACCGCCAGGTTGCACATCAGACTGTCCAGGAGCTCAGCGATGACCTGGTCCAGATCTGGGAGGAGATCCTCCAGGACACCATCCAGCATCTCATTAGGAGCCCCGATGGTGTCAGACATGCATAGAATCTAAATGGAAGTGTGAGGAAGGGCAGCTGTGCCTGAAACGTTACATATATTATGGTATTGTATTAAAAATCATTCAGAAGCTCTTGCTGGTGTGCAGACTCTACTTCTACCTCTATTTTAATTCAATTAAGTTCAGTTTTATTTATATAATGCCAAATCTCGACAGTCGCCTCAAGTTGCTTTATATTGTAGGTAAAGGCCCTACAATAAAACAGAGAAAACCCAACAGTCAAAACGACTTTCAGGCATGTATAGAATCACGTGGGGGCCACACAATCTACTGAGCACCATTTTGAGCTGCAGCAATGAAATTTCAGCTAAATTTTCCAGCTGCTGCATCATTTTTCACTTTGATTTTTGGGGTGTTTTTGATTTCAGCCTCTGTAGGTTGATCATTTTCATTTCCATCAAACAATGTAGCATCTTTTCGTTCCTAACACATTACCGAGTCCATATCAGGATAGATATCAGCAGGATATTTTTTCCCATTGAGATCTGATGTGTTTTCAGAGTGTTTCTTTCTTTATTCACTGATTTCTGAGAAGCAGATTTAGAGAAGAGTTCTGCCTTCAAAGCTGTAGCAAGGGGGTCATGGCTTGAAAATAAAGAATAGAATTTCTGACTTCATACAGTGGCAGCTTTTATGTGTTCATGAACACATGCCTGATTTTAAATTTGATGGTAAAGATAATACATTACGGGCAAATTAATAGGCATTTTAGAAGACAAATGAGACAGTTCTTGCAAATGGGTAATGGCTCATTATATTGTGGGATGATTATTCTGTGGAATTCAATTTAAGTGAATTCAGCCCAGAGAGTCATTACGCTTATAGTTAGTCCTCTGTGTGCAATTGCGCTGCCATGCATGATGAAAAAGAATACCCTTATCCATTGAGGTGACCAGAGGGTCAAACAGGGTCAACACAGACAGAAAAATGTCTTCTGCCGCACACGAGTGGCCTCGGCTGCATGTTTACCTGTGAATGAGCTTCATCAGTGAAACCCCCCCTAAATGCTTTTCATCTATTACATTTGCCATGCTAACTAGCAGCAGAGCTAATAGTAAAAGAAACATCACTTCAACCTTGAGGCAGCCAACATGCTGTACTTTGCATCCACTAACAACCAGCTGGAGGCAAACATTCCTGCCCTGTGGAGATGCCATGGTTTTTAATCATGACCCTGAAGTTACATCTTCACCTGAAGTCTAAATTAAAGCAAACAACAAAAAGAAGGACAAGTTCATTAAATTCAAGATAAACATGTATATGCCGTCAAGATGAGGGTTCATTTCTGTATCAAAATTCCTTGACCTCCTTGTAAATATTGGAGTGTAAATCTGATGTAGGTGCAACTTTTGAGGGTATTTAACGCGACTGTATTTTAATCGAACCAAACAGAAACAGAGAAGCTGAAGCTGAGCTACAGAGTTCAGCAGGTAAAGATGAAAAAAAAAGTGTTCCTAATGTTTTTCTTCCTGGCTCATGTGCATCAGTCCACTTTTATTGTGCTCATTTTGCATTTCCAGGGTGCTAATTTACAAAGTAATGAATATGTCTATTTAAAGAACAAAGAAAAACAGGCTCAGTGAAGAGTTCCACAAAGCCAGCGTCTTAATGAGTTTAGTTTAAACTGGCGTGAACCTTTCTGTTTATTCTCATTCTCTCAGGTTACAGTTTCTATTTCAGCAACAAGCTAAATGTTACTGTGAAATGGTTTGATTGGAGTGACAGACACAAACTGTAGATATAAATAAATGGGCGTGCTGGGGCTGCTGGGCAGGATACCGTGTGGCTGTCACGGCCTCAGGATTTTGAAACGACTGGTTGGCGTGATTCAGAATGTCACAGATCGCGTGAAATAGATTCGCAGTGTCCATTTCACGCTGTGTAGGTGTGAAATGTGCTGAAACTGCAGGAAGGTGCAGTAACTTGTGGTAACCAGCAGGGTGCGATATTTAATTTCCAGTGAACAACTTTCTCCCACCTTTCTGCTGATTTTCAGCCATTTAAACGATACTGTGTTACAAATATTGTTTAACAACAACAAAAGACGAAACAATTGGCGCCGTTTTTACAAACATTTCAGCCATCTAGCTCGTTGGCTTTAAGTAAACTATCGCACCCTGGTGGTAGCGCAAGTTACTGCAACTTCAGCTGCGTGTCCATTTCACAGCTAGGACAGGCAAAACAGGACATCCCCACTGACGTGGATGGGCGGCTCTATTACACGCTTTGCCGTTGTACTGGTTTGAGAAGTCTAGTAGCAGAATCTGGTGCTAGAGGGGTAACTTTGAACCATATCTGGTGGACCAGCTGAAATTTAAAAATACCTGTTTCTTACTTGTCTAAATGAAAATCAAGGGACAGTAAATATGTTTTCACCATCTCTGCCTCCGTGACGGATCTCTGAGTCTCAGTGGAAACCCGTCCAAAAGCCAGTCACCATTTACTTACTAATGGTAACCTTTCTTCTTAAAAATAAATCGAAGGGAAACGAATTTTCTTTTAAAAATCCAGATCAAGATGTGATGATGTGCAGCTTGGACTCATAACTTCAGTATGTTGTCAAATCCTCAGCCTTTCTACAGCAGGCATGTGAAAGAACAGCTGCTGATTGCATGCACGTATCAGCACCAGCTCAAGATGGAAACCAAGCTCCACTAGTACGAAGCTAATCCACGCTACTGTTAAATGCATCCATTCATTACCAGCAGCTGTGAAATGTATAACACTGGCATTTTATAATTGTGTTGGAAATATGCAGATTTTCTCCTAAGAGTGTTAAATACCTGAAAATCAAGTTGAGCTAAACGACAATTGGCAAAGCTCCTAGAGTGTAATACCCGGGATCAGACTGAATTAAAAGGGGATTTTCCAGCAACTCTCCATCAAGGAATTCTTCACATCGCCACTTTCATCTGTGTCTGCATGTACAGTCTGTTCTGCCATTGAACCATGAGACCAAAGCTGTATCTTCAGAATGGAGGAGCACTTTAGCAGACTGAGGGACAGACGCTGCCAGCTTTGTCTCGCCTTCGAGCCAAGAATGTTAATTGGGCTATTTAAAGTCTGTCCATCCCTGGCCAAAAAAGCAAACAATCCATATTTAAGCTGCTTCACGGATCATTATATCATGTGTCTGGGAGAACTGCACTGTACATTTATCATATACACTCTGTAGCATGACTCTATTAATTTGTAAGGAGTGTGGGCTGACTGCAGAGTGACATACAGGCTACTGCATCCAATAGTTTGCCTTTGTTTCTTCTTGGCGATAAGCGCTATGACTCATCCGTGTGGGTTTGATACAGTATTTATGAAGCGACAATGAACTGATTGATGTCATAAAACACAGAACCTATAATGAATCCACTGATTTCAGCTGAAACACTGCTGCTGGAGTGTGCGTCCACAGCAGCACACACACACACAGATACAGTTTCCACACGGCTCACGCAGTGAGACGGGGCGGCTCAGTGTGAGAGGAAACACGTTCACTGTGGGATCCATGGTACAATTAATGAAGTGATGACATTATATATTTATTTACAAGTCATTAGGATTCAGGGCCTGAGGAGTCGCATCCCATCTCCGCCCGGGTTCTCCGAGGAGCATTCATTCTGTTTGGTCTACATAACAAAGAGCAAAATTAAAAGCTGCCATAGAAGCCCTCCAGCTTAAAGCACACAAAGCCTTAAGTTTGCACTAAATATGGAAGGGGAATTTTGTGACTGAATGTTTATGGATTTAATTAAATTACAAGACAAGACAGAAAAAAAAAAAGCCCAAAGGCAAAGCGCTGCGGCGTTTAACAGAAGCCGACTGCAGCTTTTGTTTGGAATGAACAATCAGCGGGAATTCCTTTTCGAGGTTTAATTCTGCTTTATATTTCATATAATCTGCTGACCAGTAATGCTATCACAAGCTTTATTAAGTAATGGCTGCACCAAGAGGCAATTCTCCACAGTGTGATCAGGGGAAAGAAACTGCAAGCATGAGAGAAACGGGGGGAAGATGTACAGCGTGTGCGAGTGTGCACATTCACGTTCTTTATCAACGTTTGCATTGTGTGCTGGTTTTTTCAGTGAGCTGGAGGTGTGCAAACTCCCTCATTTCTCATAAGCCAGAGGTGATGAACTGGCATGGAAGACTGCCATCATTACATTATGTCATCAGTTAGTCTCATCAATTAATGTTGTGACATAACATGCCCTTCGACTATTCTGAGAGCTCATCACTGTGCCCTTGCCCGTATGTATCCCCTGTGACAAAAACCAAAGTGTTGCCAAGCGCTGATATTGCCGTGTGGAAGGTCGTGCTAAATGAAGGGGCTTGTCCAAGTACTGACACTTTCACATCTTACAGCAATGAAGGCCTCACCGACTCCCAAACACGACAGGTCTGCATCAGCGTGCCACTTCAGAAACCGTGACCTTTTTCACACCTTGCAGCTGAGTTCTCTGAAACCCAGCTCAGAATAAGTGGACACGGCTGAAATGACCAAATTGGAGCACAGCATGAAGAGATTACTGCAAGATAAGGTCAAGTTTCAAGACAGAGAAAACCCAGTCGGAGTGACGGAGCTTTTCTGTAACTGCTTTGACTGTGGATTTCAAAAATTCCAGCACACAATGAAATCATCCCTCAGGATATCTAACCTGTTTGTGCCATCGTCCTCCAGGACCTACGATCCTGAAACGAGTCTTTTAGCTGGATTTGTTTTTTTTCTAGTACCCACTCAGCTCCACTCGGCTCGGTTTGTAAGCTTTTCCAACAGGTACTTTTTCAGTACCCACTCAGCCGAGGATCCAAACAATCCGAAAATGTGACATCGAGGAACAGCGTGCCACTGATTGGCCAGGGAGTGACATCACTAGCTGAGTCATGAGAGCAACTCCTTCACCAGAATCAAACTCGCCATTTTTAAAACTCGACAGCAACAAAATGGAGACACACAAACCGACACCAGCTAATGTTCGTGTTTGAGTCGCATACAAATTACGTCCTATACTGACTCCACCCACACTGAGGTGGTACCCAATTACAAAAACCCGTGTCGAGTCGAGTGGAGTTGCGCTGAGTAGGTAGCAGTGGAAATCAATTAAAAAGATAAAAACGTGCGTTATTTGATGCTGAAATTCCAGTGATGCATGTTTACTGGTAGGAATATAAATGTAGTTTAGGTGTTTTTGTTCAGTTGATGTTTTCATGCAAAATTAAGCAGAAGCAAAAGGCCCTTTTCATAGCGAACACAGGCCATCTGTATTTATATTATTTTGAACCTTCACCCCTTGTCCTGGCTTCCAGAGGCCCAGTGGCCAGGTGCTGCAAGAGTTACTGGGTCAGCCTGACGCTGGGGGCCTCTGCAGTTAGTGAGAACCAAGGCAGAAATGGGTCAGCGGTGAGAGCGGGGTTACAAATTCAATGTGACGCCGAACTCCCAGTGGAGAAGGACAGCATGGGGAAACATGCACCCTCTGTATAATTCACAGAATATCTCGAGTAGCCTTTCCAAAAATATACAAAACTGACGCATCCGTTTATGCTGTGTGCAAACAAAGAGTTGCATTTTTATTTACTTATGAGTCGAGACATGCCAGGTGAATATTAATGCAGCATTTCAAAAGTTTGGTACTCGCAGCCACAGCAGGGGGCTGCTGCCGCCGTACTGTCCTGAGGATCATTCAGGCCGACTGCTGCAACCTTAAACTTACACAGCAGCAATTTCCAGCCTTTATTGTGTGACATAACCCAACAGCCCCGAGAGATTAGCTCAAATACCCAGCTGATGAACACCATTTACTGTATTGCAAATGTGAATGGAATTAATTTTAAGACTTGTTGGCAGCCATTTTATCCTTTATTCGATGCCACCCAGTGAAGGCAGACAGGAAAAGGAGGGAGAGAAAGGAGCAGGGAACACTGCGTGCATCCTATAGCACTTGGCTATCAGTACACTTGGCAGCTGGTGGAACAGTCAAAGCCAAATGAGCGCAATAGAAACACAACAAATGAGTAATTACACGTGTATGCGAATGCTATGGGGATTTGTGCATAGACTGATAGTTGAACAGTATTTATATGAAACATACAGAAATCTTCATTTCTGCTCTATGAGCACCTTCGAAGCAGGAATATTACCCAGAGAGAGTGATTGTGACTCCTCACACGAGCATTATGCTCGGAGGAACTGAGCATGCTCAGGAAGAAAAAATCCAAACTGTTCAGTCAGCCTGTGGATCAAGTCAGCCATAAGCAGTTAAGCTGATGCTCAGTGGAGAAAACCCAAATGACTAAAGCACAATGTAGAATTAATGAATAGTAGTCCAACAATGGCTTTGTTTACAAATATATTAGGTTACGGTTATCGCTGCTCGGAAAATAAGCCTGGATGCAAGTTATGATATGTGATGTGAGGCAACCATATAATACATTAAGGACAGTTTCAGCATCTGAGGACTGCAGAACACCACAAAGCATATACCGTATAGAGGAGTGCATATGCCAGCTAATATGAAGCTCCCACATTATATAAACTTGAGGCTCTCAAATGCCTTTTGAAATTTGTGCAGAAACAAAGAGGCAAAAAGCTGCATTTGAACAACAGTAAATTCAAATATGCATCATCTAATAGAACTAATCCATCAAAATGCTGTAAAATGACTGTTCACAGACCTGAACACAGCACAAAATCCCAGGATGCAGTTCAGGAAAAGGTTGAAGGTGAAACCGTGTGTTGATTCTGCTTCCACAGCTGTAAAGGGGGGAAAACTAAAATGCTGATGTGGAGTCCGGTGAGCAGCTGTGGATGGAGACGCGCTGCCCCAGAACAGGCACAGCAAAGACTCTGCTGACCTGTAGCTGTGTGTTCAGTCAGTGACTGTCTGATGATTCTATAATACGGGCAGCGACCGCACTCACAGCAAACCTGACACACAGCTTCCACTCACAGCTAACTGCCAATAGCGCTGATATTATAGTTTATTTACAGACAGCAAACTGTTTCCCTGCGATGTGAATGAACCTGAACAGGTTTGTTTCTGTCTGGACCGCACGCTTTCAAACCCTCACCTCACCCTTAATAACACTCTGCTATCCAACTGTAATAAAGATCAGAGAAACATTATATTTCAGTCCTTTTTGTAGAACATTTACATGATATTGAGCCAGTCTAAACTCTGTGTCAGCTATGTTTAGGAAGGGTGGTAAACATAAAGTTATTGAAAGAGATGTTTTTATTTTTAATAAATAATATTTTTATTATTATTTTTTTCAAACTTAATTGGCTCAACTTTTATACTATATTCCCAGTTTAGATTTGTTTGGTAGCAGGGGGAGGCTACAGCTACAGGTTTGTTATGCAGCCTTATAAATGATAATGAAATAATCCTGAATATTGTAAAGAAGGCATCATTATTGACTGTTATAGTAAGTTATAAAAACTGTCAAATGCAACTTCTGCCATCATTGGTTTGTGTGTGTGTGTGTGTGTGTGTGTGTGTGTGTGTGTGTGTGTGTGTGTGTGTGTGTGTTGGGAGAGGGTGATCAATGGACCACAAGCATGGCAGCAAAGTGAACCCCTTCAGTGTGACCCTGGATATCCTCACTCTGCTGGTAAAAGGTTCAGTTCCTCTTTTTTGTTGCTGTCACTCATCTGTCGCTCTGCTCAATTGATGGTCATTAATTAAAATGCTTGGATTGTATCCCTTTTTTGGCTCCCCGCCATTTATGAATTAAAAGTGGAAAGATAAGGGTCGAAGACTTAAGCAAATTACTGAGCGAGAAAAAGGGAAAGGCATCAGGAGTTAGACAGAAGGGGTGGGTGCGAGTCTGATTAGACGAGCTCAGAGAGGGGTTTCATTCAGTGCGAGGGCTGTTAATTAGCGCCACAGTTCAAAACAATCTCTACCCCCCGCTGAGCTCCATCCTTTCTGTGTGCCATCAGCCGCATGCTCCATCGCATGGCAGCCCCTTCACCGTCCTCAAAGGTCTGTGCTCGTGCATCACATCCAGATCTGCCCAGGCTGGCGCAGATCACCCTCTCATCCTGCAATTAACTCATCGTCCAGTACAAATAATGAAGGCATCAACACTGTGACTAAGTTCCTTAATAGCCTAATGCACGTACCGCTAAATGATACCAGAGCACACGATCAATTACTTATGATTGTTGTGTTTAATACAGGAAGACATTTGTTAGATTCTCTGAGTTGCTCTGAAGCTTGGAAAAGCTTTTGATCCTGATTCTTGTTGTGTTGGAAACATGTCAGCTTGAATCATTTTATCTTTTGATTTTATCTTTTGATGAACGTCATGTCCTCTAACCTTAGGTCAAATGAAAATGTCAGCTCCATCATAAAGAATCTATCACACGGTACTAGAAATAAAAACAACACGCTCAAACTTTTTCACTACATGCTCTGAAATCCTTCTCTGAATGCAAAGGTGGGGTTCATCATGGAGCATTTTTCATGTACTGATCTGGTGAAGGAGCGAAAAAATAAAGCTGTACTTTGTCCAATTAGCAGAGAGGTCCATGGCCCCCACCTGTCCGCTACCTGAGCTCAGCAGAGCAACAAAAGCAGGATATTACAACCGACCCCTCTCGTCCTGCCCATCAGCCTCTCAATCATTTCTGATCAGGGGAAAAGTTCAGGTCAAAAATGATGCTCGCAGTCTCGTTCTCCTGTTTCAGTCCCACCACAGAAGGTCCATCAGTGCAGCACGCTCCTGTACCAGTACTCCATGCTATAAGCACTTAAATGTTGACCTCATTGGATGATGTCACACTAGTGAACAGATACACTATTAGGTTACTGGACATATTTACTGGACTGCCAGAATAACTGATCCCACACTCACGTCTCTCCAGCAGTCTCAGCTCGGACGGGACAGCAGGCCGGGCTAACGGTGAGAGGGAGAACCACTCCCACCAACGGACTCAGAAAAAACCACAGCTGATGAACCGGGGACCAGCGCCAACTACACGAGGCAAACCCACAGCAGACTTGGTCATTAATTTTAATACTTTCAATAAAATGTGCTGATATATGTTCACTTACTTAACAACTTATCCAAAGACATTTAACTAACAGTGAAGCTGTTTTAACTACTTTGCAGTTAACTTGATCACACAGTTACTGCAGGACGGATTCGGACGTTCGTGAGGGAAGTTCTGAAAGCAGGACCATAAATGTTGTGTTTAAAACCACGTTCATACCTTAAACATACAGTAACATCAGATCTTCCACAGCACATCTTTGGCACGTTTGGGAATGCTGGGAATATATCGGAAATCAGATTTTAAAAAGGAGATTTGAGTGGGGGAGGGGTGGGGGCTTGTCCCACTTCACAGCTCGACAGTCCATTAATATTCAGCTTGTTCTTCACCAGAAGCATCCACTCTGTCAGCACCTCCTAAATCTATTTACATATCTCTACATCTAAATCCATGCATATAGTAATTCTACGTGACAGCAACTCAAATCACATCTCCTCACATCATGGTTTTAATCCTGTTTCCAAACCTACGTGACCTTTCTTTTGATCTGTTTTTATATTTGTGAGCCCACAGTGATATTTTCCCCAGAATCAATGCTATGACAACTTCCCAGCATATGAGAATAATAATCGAATGCAGTAACACTGTTGCTGATTTTTTTTTCCGGGGGAAGATAAACGACAGCAGGGACCACACACTGCTTTCATATCTGTGCCAGGGAGGCACGGCAGCCATCTTCTTTAAGCCAGACCATTTTAATGCATTACCCTGATTGATCAGCATTCATCGCTCATCCACGCTGGATTTACGGAGACACAGCCCGCGGCTGCCATAGGGCTGCCAGACCCAAACAGAAATGGCCCGAGGAGCTCTGTCATCCACCATCCACGCCGGGAGGTTCCAGACACCAGTCAACACACAGGCTGTTTACTAATCAAGATTAACACAGTTTGTATGTATCAATAAATCACCACTGAGTGCATGTGGATGACCATGAATCTAAAACAGGAGTAGATCTCTAATTGCTTCCCCTGAGGCTGAAGCAAATATACACCATGGTTTTGCCTCCCAGCCTTTATCATCAGACTGTGGGGAACAAATGCTTTGTTTTTAATTGCTATAACTGCGGCTTCTGGGGGGATTTTGGGGGGGATTTTCAGTTTTAGGTAGTCATGATGGCAAAGAGTGATCGTCCTCGGTGCCAAAGGCAAGGCCGCTGATTCATCAAACACGTTTTAACTCCATGTTGTCAGAGTTTTCAAAAAGCTAATCCCACATCCCCGTTTAGTGAAGAGAGACATTTTCTAAGCCTAAAACAAGGAAACTGGATCCAAAGATAAGCGTTTCAAATGAAAAAGACCGTCCAAGTGCGAAGGTGAAATGTCACATTCCCCGTGGTATATCCTCAGCTGTCGGGCTGAAAGAAGACGAATCTTTGCGCCTAATGGAAAGAAATATCTTCAAGGTCACACAGTGAGGCTATGATATGTGTAGCAGACAGAAGGTTCCTTAGAGGAGAGAAGGAGGTGGAGGAGCTGTGGAGTTCCTTTCCTTGGGGAAATCATCCATCTGGGGAGTCGCTGAGAGCACAGCCAATTCACACGCTCTAACAGGCCTTTAATTTGGGGAAACATATGCCGCCGCTTAGGCCTTTTTGGAATCTGTTCACATGGCAGAAATTGGTTTTTATGGTGGACATTAGCTGGTGGAATAAATGAGGCATAAATAATGTTACAAGTGATGTACATATAGCATTATCGTCTCAGCATGCGCTTACTTTGTGTATATGCACTCTATTACTGCCTGCAACACTAAGAAATATTGAATTACAATATGGAAATTTTTAATCCAAGCTTGAGAAAATGTGCCCCAGTGCCCCTTACTTTAATGCATTCAAATAGTGTCAACTAAAGCCATATAGGTCTGAATTACAAGCATAAATGCCTATCTGTTTCTGTGGACAGGCAAACACACAGGATTAGTGGGGAGAGAGGTATTAAAATCACTTATTTATAAAGAAAATACTTTTTTAAACAAAGCTGACTTTGTTTAAATCAGTGATTGTGATCTGCAACAAAAGCCATTAATCACTTTGTCCTCTTGGGGGTAGTGAAGAAAAAATATTGCAATATTTCACCATTCCCCCCATTCCAAAAATGAGGATTCCCATGAGTGCAAAGACTTTGGAAAACAACTGTCAGAAACCAGTAATCACATGTTCTGATAGCACTGGGTTATGGGTTGGTTTACACACCTGTGGCCATGGAAGTGACTGGAACAGCTGAACTCAGTGATTTGGATGGTGATGGTTTATGGTTTACGGTGTAGGATGGGCCTCTTTCTTTTTGGTGCGGGTAGTCAGAGCTCCTTTATGGGTGGGGTTACTTCCTCCGGGTCCAGGCACAGTCACCAGTCTTACAATGCTTACTGGCCTGAATAGTGTCACATGTGATTATTTACACCCAGCAAATGTTGCGATACTGCAACAATGTCAAGTTTGCATTTTGCTTATTATAGTTGATTCAGACGTGAACTTTCCCCTGCTGTAACGCAGCAGCAGCCCAGGAGGGAGCAGGAAGAAATGTGGAGTTGGCTCTTTCACTCATTTTTGTCCCAGCCCCCACCATGCACATCAGAGCCCGAGGAGCAGAAACGGGCCGAATTGTGAATCCACCCACACTGCATGTCACTCTCTATAACATAAAAACTGTTAGCATGCTATCTGCACCGACCACACATACATGTAGGCACACACACACACACACACCTAAGCACACAGACCACTGCACGAAAACTAAACTGCACACATGTGCAAGACACAAGAAACTGTAACCAAACAAATGTAGTCGACTGCAGAATCAATACAATCCTACATAACAACAGGTATTTCACACCCCTACATTCCTTTTGCACCCTTTCAGACTGCTCCCAGTCACGCTCCGCTCTAATTATCTGTAATCTTTGCTTGATGCTGCATCTAAGGTTGGACTATGAGTGGGAGCTTGGCGATGTTGGCACGCTCTTTGTCTGCCTCCTGATAGAACACTTTCCACTCGGCTGAATTATCCACTCCATGATGACATGATGCAGCAGAGCAAAAAATGATGCTCCCCAGAGTCCCATGTATTCAGATTCTCTCCCCCCCCCCCACACACAGTCATCATCGCAATGCAGACCCAGCCGACACAGGGAACACAGCCTTTTATGGATCAATGGTCTTTGATATCCAGCTGATAAAAAAAAAAAATATTTCAACCAAGAATGTTTTTTTATTATTTTGAATAGAATTGTGTGTGTGTGTGTGTGTGTGTGTGTGTGTGTGTGTGTGTGTGTGTGTGTGTGTGTGTGCTCTTTATATACCGCATAGGTGTGAAAACAAGTGTGGCTACAAAATGTCTGATATGCAGCCAAATACAATCTGTGACTGCAATGCTAACATTTGCTAACATTTGATCCTTCTTTAGATATTACTGTAAACTGCAGTAATTCAGCGCCCCCCCCCCCCCCCCCCCCCCCCCCATCAGCTCATCAATTGATGAAGTCACTGAAAAGAATGAAATTATACATTATTACTTTAACCATTACAAAACATGCAAACACTCTATTAGAAATGACATTAAAGATTTTAACTTTAATTCCCGTGCATAACTGGTCAGTTATACCCCATGTGTCACTGATTGTCTCTCACTGCTCTGGGTGTCCATCACTCCGATGGTGCCGATGGTGACCTTTGAACTTGTGTTGACAACTTGTCCACCTCAAGTTGTTGTGGGGCCTCATGTGTGTCTTGGTTGGCATTGGAATGACATGTGAAGCAAAGCTAGAGGGATGTAGTGAAAGGCTGCTCTGTTGTGATCCATTTACATCAATCTATATTTGCCATGTGGACAGAATACAGCATTAATTAAGTTAGCATTAATATTAGCAAATCCTACCTGATACCTCGCCACAGCATCTGTATGAGGACGCCACTGCTGCGATATAACACGTGAATCATTATTATGTGTCTGAGTATCAAATGCAGCCACTGAGATGTCAGTGTCTCCCCTCCTCTCTTTCTCCTTTCCTGTCACTCTCAGTCATCTGCTACCAAACAGCAAAGCAAAGCATGAACTTCCTAAAATAACCTGTAAGAAAAAAAAACTGCCCAAAGACACTGAAGTGGCAACTTCCATATCTGGGGCCCCACTGGTCAAGGACAGAGTCCCACCAGAACTCCTTACCCCCGTGTGACTGCTCGCTGCCCTGACAAACTAAAATAAAAACTAGTCGACTGTTTGTCTCAGTTTCTAATGGCAGGCCTTCATTAATATAATAATAATAATATAATTGCTGAAGCCCGGGCTGTTGAAATTAGTCTAAACCTTCAGTACATCCTCTGGTTTGCAGGATGTGTAATGTGATTGTTTCTGTTTATAGCATCACTGTAAACTGACGTTTGAGGACACAGGTACCCTGAGCTCTGATGGGCATATTTGGTTTGAACTTCTATGATTGCTGAATAGCTCATTTCTGTTGCACAACCCCAACTCCAGAAAAAGCTGGAATGCTAAGTGAAATGTAAATAAAAACAGAGTGAAATGATTTGCAAATCTCATAAACCCTCATTTTATTCATAATAGAACTTAGAAAACACCTCAAATGTTAAAACTGAGACATTTTACTGTTACATGAAAAATATCAATATTCTGATGTCAGCAGAACAGCAAACCAGCAAAAGGCTGGAAAAGGAAGAGGAGCTGAAAGAGCTGGAAGAACATTTTTCAACTCATCAGTTAAAAAAATTCTCTCAGAAGTAAAGATGGCAGAGGTTCTTCGATCTGCAAACATTTGCATCTACAAATTGTGGAAACATTTTCAGAATAATGTTCCTGAATATAAAACTGCAAAAACTTTGAATGTCTCTTCATCTGCAGCAATAACATCATCAAAAGATTCAGAGAATCTGGAGAAATCTCTGTGTGCAGGGACGAGGCTGGAAAACCGGGATTTTCAGGCTGCACTGCAGTGTAGACAGGCCAAATCCTGTCCTGGAGATCACTGCATGGACTCCGGAACAGTGTTTTGTGGTCAGATGGATTCTATTACGGCCCAAGCAGGGCCCACTGGGTGTGGCTTGCTTTCTCCAGCCTTAGGCGCCACCCCTTTTGGTACAGCTGACTCGACTCAGCAATGAAGCTGGTGTACTT